>NC_048586.1:51350076-51472576 GCF_013265735.2 Oncorhynchus mykiss | reverse complement strand
GTCCAGAGAGAAGATCCTACTGTCTGTAGTCAGTATGTTAGCAGGTCAGTACTGAGAGATGGAGACCTGTCCAGAGAGAAGATCCTACTGTCTGTAGTCAGTATGTTAGCAGGTCAGTACTGAGAGATGGAGACCTGTCCAGAGAGAAGATCCTACTGTCTGTAGTCAGTATGTTAGCAGGTCAGTACTGAGAGATGGAGACCTGTCCAGAGAGAAGATCCTACTGTCTGTAGTCAGTATGTTAACAGGTCAGTACTGAGAGATGGAGACCTGTCCAGAGAGAAGATCCTACTGTCTGTAGTCAGTATGTTAGCAGGTCAGTACTGAGAGATGGAGACCTGTCCAGAGAGAAGATCCTACTGTCTGTAGTCAGTATGTTAGCAGGTCAGTACTGAGAGATGGAGACCTGTCCAGAGAGAAGATCCTACTGTCTGTAGTCAGTATGTTAGCAGGTCAGTACTGAGAGATGGAGACCTGTCCAGAGAGAAGATCCTACTGTCTGTAGTCAGTATGTTAGCAGGTCAGTACTGAGAGATGGAGACCTGTCCAGAGAGAAGATCCTACTGTCTGTAGTCAGTATGTTAGCAGGTCAGTACTAGCGGAAAACCAAAAACAAGCGTTTCTTATTGGACAAGTTCATGTATTCCCTCCCTGTTTCGGTCCATTTTGTTCTGTTTTGTTGCCTAATAAATGCATCCCTGGTCTGTCCATCAGACAGATGCTTCCTGAACATTATGGGGTGCGTTTGTAAATTCACACTGGCAGTGTAATAGAATTCAGAGCACTGTGGTTTGAGAGTGTCAGAGCGCAGAATAACTGATGGGGCTTGTTGTCATTACAGGTGCCAGTAACACAGTTAGTCACTAACCCTCTGGATGACATGAAAACAGCCTAATCAGCTCTGCTAGGGCAAGTGAAAAGGTCAGAGTGTCTCGAAATAGCTAGCTAGCTAACGTTAGCCTGGGTGCTTATACATTTAAAAAATAATAATAATTTCACCTTTATTTAACGAGGCAGGTCAGTTAAGAACAAATTCTCATTTACAATGACGGCCCTAGGAATATTGGGTTAACTGCCTTGTTCAGGGGCAGAACGACAGATTTTGACCTTTGTCAGCTTGAATCCCCAATCTAGCAACCTTCCGGTTACTAGTCCAACGCTCTAACCACTAGGCCACCTGCCTGACTGCTGTTGTGAGGTCAGAACACTCCGATCAATGCTACTCCTCGGTCAGACTGTCCAGTGTGCGCTCTGAGAGCGAGACGCTCTGGATTTACCAACAGAAAGGTTGACAACACTGTGCAATTAAGAACGTCACAGAGGGCGCTGACACTCCAGAGTGAATTTAGAAATGCAACCCAGGGGATACTTTCTTATTCTGCTGTCTGGTATCACGTCACCACACAAAGGCCACTGCCTGAGACATAATGAGGGTGGTGACAGGCTGGCGGGCAGGGCTGTGGGCGGGCAGGGCTGTGGGCGGGCAGGGCTGTGGGCGGGCGGGCAGGGCTACGGGCGGGCAGGGCTGTGGGCGGGCGGGCAGGGCTGTGGGCGGGCGGGCAGGGCTACGGGTGGGCAGAGCTGTGGGCGGGCGGGCAGGGCTACGGGCGGGCGGGCAGGGCTACGGGCGGGCAGGGCTACGGGTGGGCAGAGCTGTGGGCGGGCAGGGCTGTGGGCGGGCGGGGCTACGGGTGAGCAGGGCTGTGGGCGGGCGGGGCTACGGGTGGGCAGGGCTATGGGTGGGCAGGGCTATGGGTGGGCAGGGCTACGGGTGGGCAGGGCTGTGGGTGGGCAGGGCTATGGGCGGGCAGGGCTGTGGGCGGGCGGGCGGGCGGGGCTACGGGTGGGCAGGGCTGCGGGCGGGCGGGCAGACAGAACCCTTTAGGAACAATGGGAAACAGACAGAACCCTTTAGGAACAATTGGAAACAGACAGAACCCTTTAGGAACAATGGGAAACAGACAGAACCCTTTAGGAACAATGGGAAACAGACAGAACCCTTTAGGAACAATGGGAAACAGACAGAACCCTTTAGGAACAATGAGAAACAGACAGAACCCTTTAGGAACAATTGGAAACAGACAGAACCCTTTAGGAACAATGGGAAACAGACAGAACCCTTTAGGAACAATGGGAAACAGACAGAACCCTTTAGGAACAATGGGAAACAGACAGAACCCTTTAGGAACAATGGGATTAGAGCTATAGCCCCTGGTCTCTTCCTGTTGTTTCTTTGCTCCAGATGACAGTCCAAGCAGTTTTCTCTACGTACTGTAGCCATCTCAACCTCAGAACACTTCACTCAATATAAATTGACATACTTGAAACCTAATGTTGGCGCTGTTGTTTTAATTTGATGTTTGGTATTTGTCACTAATATGTCCAATTGAGTGTAAATAAGTCATTCTCTCCTCTACCCTTTTCCCTCCAGAGCCCAATGATGAGAGTGGAGCGAACGTTGATGCTTCCAAGATGTGGCGTGAGGACCGAGACCAGTTTTACAGCCTGGCCCAACAGATCGTCCGCAAGTCCCTGGGTCTCTAATAACAACGACATCACATCGTCTATGTAGGTCCCAAATGGCATCCTATTCCCTATAGCGCGCACTACTTTAGAGTCAAAGTTCTATGAGGCCTGGTCAAAAGTAGTGCACTATAAAGGGAACCTCTGTCTGGATCTAACCTACCGCTTCCATTTCACCCAACATGTCACCAGGACAGGAAGTTGTCATAACCAGGAAGTTACAGGAGACTACAGTGACAATTTAGACTAGCTGGTAAGCATGGAGACGGCCGATGACTGATGGCTCCATCTCTGGTTGTTTCCATGGGTATGATGAACCCACAAAAACCATTTGACTCAAATGACCTGTTTCGTTCCGTTGTCACCTCTCTCTCTCTCTCTCTCTCTCTCTCTCTCTCTCTCTCTCTCTCTCTCTCTCTGTCTCTCTGTCTCTCTGTCTCTCTGTCTCTCTGTCTCTCTGTCTCTCTGTCTCTCTGTCTCTCTGTCTCTCTGTCTCTCTGTCTCTCTCTGTCTCTCTCTCTCTCTCTCTCTCTCTCTCTCTCTCTCTCTCTCTCTCTCTCTCTCTCTCTCTCTGTCTCTCTGTCTCTCTGTCTCTCTGTCTCTCACTCTCTCTCTCAAGCACTTTATATTGTTTTCTCCAAAGGAAAATGTTTAGCGTGTTACTGCCCAGAATGCCATTCACTCTGCAATATGGCTACATAGAGGTGCTGTGACTCATTGGAATAGTAAGTAAATAATAAAAGTGTTTGTGAGAACTTGTGAATGTAATAGAAGATATCTTTATTAACACTGTCAACATGTGACTGACACACGAATGGCTCTTCTGTTTTAGGGTATTCTCCCATGACCATCCTTCCAAAAATCCTCTCGTTGTTTCAACTATTGAAAACTGTCTTGAGGCTAGAGTAATGACATCGATGTGGGGAATAAAGCTTTTCGCTTCTGGGTGGTACTTTTTTGTTTTTTTGGCCTCAAAAAAAGAACACGTTGAAGATATTACTATTTATACAGACCTGTGTCGTTGGGTGTTTGAATGTGGTGTAGATAAAGATGATTTAGGCTGTGGCGTCGTTTGCTGTGTCTCTCAAAGGGGTTTGATAGTCTGTAACCGTGACACAAAGTTACAAAGACTCATTTTGCATCATATATTTCTGTTAGAACGACTGGCAGAAGAATATGGCTGTCGTCTAGGACCATGGATAAATAGATTCTTCATCAAATGATTTGAAAATATATATGAGGATATTCCTCTAAGAATGAAGGCCTGTTTGTGATGATTATTTATCCAACAACAACTCCCATCAACAACAACAACTCCCATCAACAGCAACAACTCCCATCAACAACAACAACTCCCATCAACAACAACAACTCCCATCAGCATCAGCAACTCCCATCAACAACAACAACTCCCATCAACAACAACAACTCCCATCAACAACAACAACGCCCATCAACAACAACAACTCCCATCAACAGCAACAACTCCCATCAACAACAACAACTCCCATCAACAACAACAACTCCCATCAGCATCAGCAACTCCCATCAACAACAACAACTCCCATCAACAACAACAACTCCAATCAGTAGCAACAACTCCCATCAGCAGCAACAACTCCCATCAGCAGCAACAACTCCCATCAGCAACAACAAGAGCAACAACTCCCATCAGCAACAACAAGAGCAACAACTCCCATCAGCAGCAACAACTCCCATCAGCAGCAACAACTCCCATCAGCAGCAACAACTCCCATCAGCAACAACAAGAGCAACAACTCCCATCAGCAACAACAACTCCCGTCAGCAGCAACAACTCCCATCAGCAGCAACAACTCCCGTCAGCAGCAACAACTCCCGTCAGCAGCAACAACTCCCATCAGCAGCAACAACTCCCATCAGCAGCAACAACTACCGTCAGCAGCAACACAAACAAAACCACACAGAGAGACACCGTAGGGCAGGGGTCTCCAACAGGTTGATGGTGAGCTACCAGAACACTTATGAGAAGCTGGTCCACCAATTCTGAAAGGTCATGCAATTTTCACGTTCCTCCGCAAACTGTCATAAACAAATCTCACAATTATTAGACCCCTCAAGCTCCCAGCTCCTATCTAATCAACCCCTCAAGCGCCCAGCTCCTATCTAATCAACCCCTCAAGCTCCCAGCTCCTATCTAATCAACCCCTCAAGCTCCCAGCTCCTATCTAATCAACCCCTCAAGCTCCCAGCTCCTTCACTTCATTTGCTCACATCGTAAATAGACTTGTTTATACTGTATTATTGACTGTATGTTTGTTTTACTCCATGTGTAACTGTGTCGTGTGTCGAACTGCTATGCTTTATCTTGGCCAGGTCACAGTTGTAAATGAGAACTTGTTCTCAACTAGCCTACCTGGTTAAATAAAGGGAACTTGTTCTCAACTAGCCTACCTGGTTAAATAAAGGTGAAATAAATACAAAATAAATAAAAACCCCTCAAACTCCCAGCTCCTATCTAATCAACCCCTCGAGCTCCTATCTAATCAACCCTCAAACTCCCAGCTCCTATCAAATCAAACTCCCAGCTCCTATCTAATCAACCCTCAAACTCCCAGCTCCTATCTAATCAACCCTCAAACTCCCAGCTCCTATCTAATCAACCCTCAAACTCCCAGCTCCTATCTAATCAACCCTCAAACTCCCAGCTCCTATCTAATCAACCCTCAAACTCCCAGCTCCTATCTAATCAACCCCTCGAGCTCCTATCTAATCAACCCTCAAACTCCCAGCTCCTATCAAATCAAACTCCCAGCTCCTATCTAATCAACCCTCAAACTCCCAGCTCCTATCTAATCAACACCTCAAGCTCCCAGCTCCTATCTAATCAACCCCTCGAGCTCCTATCTAATCAACCCTCAAACTCCCAGCTCCTATCAAATCAAACTCCCAGCTCCTATCTAATCAACCCTCAAACTCCCAGCTCCTATCTAATCAACCCTCAAACTCCCAGCTCCTATCTAATCAACCCTCAAACTCCCAGCTCCTATCTAATCAACCCTCAAACTCCCAGCTCCTATCAAATCAAACTCCCAGCTCCTATCTAATCAACCCTCAAACTCCCAGCTCCTATCAAATCAAACTCCCAGCTCCTATCTAATCAACCCTCAAACTCCCAGCTCCTATCAAATCAAACTCCCAGCTCCTATCTAATCAACCCTCAAACTCCCAGCTCCTATCAAATCAAACTCCCAGCTCCTATCTAATCAACCCTCAAACTCCCAGCTCCTATCTAATCAACCCTCAAACTCCCAGCTCCTATCTAATCAACCCTCAAACTCCCAGCTCCTATCAAATCAACCCCTCAAGCTCCCAGCTCCTATCTAATCAATACCTCAAGCTCCCAGCTCCTATCTAATCAAGCCCTCGAGCTCCTATCTAATCAACCCTCAAACTCCCAGCTCCTATCTAATCAACCCTCAAACTCCCAGCTTCTATCTAATCAACACCTCAAGCTCCCAGCTCCTATCTAATCAACCCTCAAACTCCCAGCTCCTATCAAATCAACCCCTCAAGCTCCCAGCTCCTATCTAATCAATACCTCAAGCTCCCAGCTCCTATCTAATCAACCCCTCGAGCTCCTATCTAATCAACCCTCAAACTCCCAGCTCCTATCAAATCAACCCCTCAAGCTCCCAGCTCCTACCTAATCAACCCCTCCAGCTCCCAGCTACTATCTAATCAACGCAACATTGACATTATCCCACCCCTGGTTAGACACTATTGGCTTAAAAAGCCAAACCTAACACTATCTACCAATTAATTTCCAACAATATTTCCCCTGTCTGTCTTGCGTGCATTTGTCCATCACTCCGTGTGAAGCCAGTTGATGTGAGAAACATCTTGAGGGTTGACAGAAACACTTTCCCCAAAACCTTCTCAATTAAATGTTAACTGCAAGGTAGGCTTACCTGTCAGAAGTACAGGACCTTCGGAAAGTATTCAGACCCCTTGACCTTTTCCACACACAGAAATGTTTGCAAATTTTATTAAAAATAAAAAAACAAAATGCCTTATTTACATATGTATTCAGACCCTTTCAAAAGGGCCTACATGTCATATTTCCCCTTTCAAAATTAAATACATTGGCAAAAATGTCTAAACCTTGTTTTCACTTTGTCATTATGGGGTATTGTGATGTCATTATGGGGTATTGTGATGTCATTATGGGGTATTGTGTGTAGATTGATGAGGGGGGGGGACATTTAATGCATTTTAGAATAAGGCTGTAACGTAATAAAATGTGGAAAATATAAAGGGGTCTGAATACTTTCCGAAGGCACTGTATCTCATGAGTAAGTATGTAATTGATGTGCCATAAAACGAGCAGCAACAGTACAAGTCCATCACTAGATGGAATCCACAAAGCCACTGAACAGTAGGACTGACCATTCCTACCTCACAGCCCAGGCCCAGCTGCCTCCTGCCTCCTACTACCTCACAGCCCAGGCCCAGCTGACTCCTGCCTCCTACTACCTCACAGCCCAGGCCCAGCTGACTCCTACCTCACAGCCCAGGCCCAGCATAATCCTGCCTCCTACTACCTCACAGCCCAAGCCCAGCGGACTCCTGCTCCTACTACCTCACAGCCCAGGCCCAGCGGACTCCTACCTCACAGCCCAGGCCCAGCATAATCCTGCCTCCTACTACCTCACAGCCCAGGCCCAGCGGACTCCTGCCTCCTACTGCCTCACAGCCCAGGCCCAGCGGACTCCTGCCTCCTACTACCTCACAGCCCAGGCCCAGCAGACTCCTGCCTCCTATCTCACAGCCCAGGCCCAGCTGACTGCTGCCTCCTCCTACCTCACAGCCCAGGCCCAGCTGACTCCTGCCTCCTACTACCTCACAGCCCAGGCCCAGCTGCCTCCTGCCTCCTGCCTCCTACCTCACAGCCCAGGCCCAGCTGACTCCTGCCTCCTACCTCACAGCCCAGGCCCAGCTGAATCCTGCCTCCTACTATCTCACAGCCCAGGCCCAGCTGCCTCCTGCCTCCTGCTACCTCACTGCCCAGGCCCAGCTGACTCCTGCCTCCTACTTCACAGCCCAGGCCCAGCTGACTCCTGCCTCCTACCTCACAGCCCAGGCCCAGCTGCCTCCTGCCTCCTACCTCACAGCCCAGGCCCAGCTGACTCCTGCCTCCTAATACCTCACAGCCCAGGCCCAGCTGACTCCTGCCTCCTCCTACCTCACAGCCCAGGCCCAGTTGAATCCTGCCTCCTACTACCTCACAGCCCAGGCCCAGCTGCCTCCTGCCTCCTACCTCACAGCCCAGGCCTAGCTGAATCCTGCCTCCTACTACCTCACAGCCCAGGTCCACCTGCCTCTTGCCTCACAGCCCAGGCCCAGCTGACTCCTGCCTCCTACCTCACAGCCCAGGCCCAGCTGCCTCCTGCCTCCTACCTCACAGCCCAGGCCCAGCTGACTCCTGCCTCCTCCTACCTCACAGCCCAGGCCCAGCTGAATCCTGCCTCCTACTACCTCACAGCCCAGGCCCAGTTGACTCCTGCTCCTACTACCTCACAGCCCAGGCCCAGATGACTCCTGCCTCCTACTACCTCACAGCCCAGAACCAGCGGACTCCTGCCTCCTACTACCTAACAGCCCAGGCCCAGCTAACTCCTGCCTCCTACCTCACAGCCCAGGCCCTCACAACCCAGGCCCAGCTGAATCCTGCCTCCTACTACCTCACAGCCCAGGCCCAGCTGACTCCTGCCTCCTACCTCACAGCCCAGGCCCAGCTGACTCCTGCCTCCTACCTCACAGCCCAGGCCCAGCTGACTCCTGCCTCCTACCTCACAGACCAGGCCCAGCTGACTCCTGCCTCCTACTAACTCACAGCCCAGGCCCAGCGGACTCCTACCTCACAGCCCAGGCCCAGCTGACTCCTGCCTCCTACTACCTCACAGCCCAGGCCCAGCAGACTCCTGCCTCCTCCTACCTCACAGCCCAGGCCCAGTTGAATCCTGCCTCCTACTACCTCACAGCCCAGGCCCAGCTGACTCCTGCCTCCTACCTCACAGCCCAGGCCTAGCTGAATCCTGCCTCCTACTACCTCACAGCCAAGGCCCAGCTGAATCCTGCCTCCTACTACCTCACAGCCCAGGCCCAGCTGACTCCTGCCTCCTACTACCTCACAGCCCAGGCCCAGCGGACTCCTGCCTCCTACCTCACAGCCCAGGCCCAGATGACTCCTGCCTCCTACTACCTCACAGCCCAGGCCCAGCATAATCCTGCCTCCTACTACCTCACAGCCCAGGCCCAGCGGACTCCTGCCTCCTACTACCTCACAGCCCAGGCCCAGCAGACTCCTGCCTCCTACCTCACAGCCCAGGCCCAGCAGACTCCTGCCTACTACCTCACAGCCCAGGCCCAGCATACTCCTGCCTCCTACTACCTCACAGCCCAGGCCCAGCGGACTCCTGCCTCCTACCTCACAGCACAGGCCCAGCATACTCCTGCCTCCTACTACCTCACAGCCCAGGCCCAGCATACTCCTGCCTCCTACTGCCTCACAGCCCAGGCCCAGCGGACTCCTGCCTCCTACTACCTCACAGCCCAGGCCCAGCAGACTCCTGACTCCTCCTACCTCACAGCCCAGGCCCAGCTGACTCCTGCCTCCTCCTACCTCACAGCCCAGGCCCAGCTGACTCATGCCTCCTACTACCTCACAGCCCAGGCCCAGCTGCCTCCTGCCTCCTACCTCACAGCCCAGGCCCAGCTGACTCCTGCCTCCTACCTCACAGCCCAGGCCCAGCTGAATCCTGCCTCCTACTATCTCACAGCCCAGGCCCAGCTGCCTCCTGCCTCCTGCTACCTCACTGTCCAGGCCCAGCTGACTCCTGCCTCCTACCTCACAGCCCAGGCCCAGCTGACTCCTGCCTCCTACCTCACAGCCCAGGCCCAGCTGCCTCCTGCCTCCTACCTCACAGCCCAGGCCCAGCTGACTCCTGCCTCCTACTACCTCACAGCCCAGGCCCAGCTGACTCCTGCCTCCTACCTCACAGCCCAGGCCTAGCTGAATCCTGCCTCCTACTACCTCACAGCCCAGGCCCAGCTGACTCCTGCCTCCTACCTCACAGCCCAGGCCCAGCTGAATCCTGCCTCCTACCTCACAGCCCAGGCCCAGCTGACTCCTGCCTCCTACCTCACAGCCCAGGCCCAGCTGACTCCTGCCTCCTACCTCACAGCCCAGGCCCAGCTGACTCCTGCCTCCTACTACCTCACAGCCCAGGCCCAGCTGACTCCTGCCTCCTACTACCTCACAGCCCAGGCCCAGCTGACTCCTGCCTCCTACTATCTCACAGCCCAGGCCCAGCTGCCTCCTGCCTCTTACCTCACAGCCCAGGCCCAGCTGAATCCTGCCTCCTACTACCTCACAGCCCAGGCCCAGCTGACTCCTGCCTCCTACTACCTCACAGCCCAGGCCCAGCATACTCCTGCCTCCTCCTACCTCACAGCCCAGGCCCAGCTGAATCCTGCATCCTACTACCTCATAGCCCAGGCCCAGTGCCTCCTGCCTCCTACTACCTCACAGCCCAGGCCCAGCTGACTCCTGCCTCCTACTACCTCACAGCCCAGGCCTAGCTGAATCCTGCCTCCTACCTCACAGCCCAGGCCCAGCAGACTCCTGACTCCTCCTACCTCACAGCCCAGGCCCAGCAGACTCCTGCCTCCTACTACCTCACAGCCCAGGCCCAGCGGACTCCTGCTCCTACTACCTCACAGCCCAGGCCCAGCTGACTCCTGCCTCCTACCTCACAGCCAGGCCCAGCGGACTCCTACCTCACAGCCCAGGCCCAGCTGACTATTGCCTTCTAATACCTCACAGGCCAGTCTCAGCTGGCTCTCTGAGGTAGGAGGAGACAGGAGGGGCAGCTGGGCCTGTCCTGTCTGACATGGTAATGACTGTGACTGATTCCTGACTGCCTTTGTCCCGACTCTCCTGCCCAACAAGGCCTGACCCAGTGACAAGGTAATGGTCTGATTGCAGGGTGTCACTGTGTTTTCTTCCTTACACCAGTCTTTACACTTCAGTAGAACACCGGGCCGGGCAGCACTCCTGCCTAGACTGGCCCAAAGGACATGACATTAGAACACTTGGCCATGCAGAGGTCCTGCCCAGACTGGCCCTAGAGCCAACAGCCAAGACATGACACCCACAGCATAACTCTGAAACTACCCTATTTGATTCTGGTGCTGATGTAGTGTGAGTTTGGATGTTTCATCGTAGAACCGGATGGGCATAGGCAGAACCAATTATATTGGAGTTGGGCCACATTTTAGAATGGAGGCAATGCTAGTGGCTTTTGGACATTTCATGATGATAATTTGGAATTTTGGACATGTCATTGTTTAAATTCAGAAAATTATGTGAACTGCTATTGAAATATTGCCCAATGGGAGCCAACACGACTACCAGGGGATGTAGTGTCATATTAAATGGGGCTCTAACACGACTACCAGGGAATGTAGTGTCATATTAAATGGGGCTCTAACACGACTACCAGGGAATGTAGTGTCATGTTAAATGGGGCTCTAACATGACTACCAGGGGATGTAGTGTCATGTTAAATGGGGCTCTAACACGACTACCAGGGAATGTATTGTCATGTTAAATGGGGCTCTAACACGACTACCAGGGCATGTAGTGTCATGTTAAATGGGGCTCTAACATGATTACCAGGGGATGTAGTGTCATGTTAAATGGGGCTCTAACACGACTACCAGGGCATGTAGTGTCATGTTAAATGGGGCTCTAACACGACTACCAGAGAATGTAGTGTCATGTTAAATGGGGCTCTAACACGACTACCAGGGGATGTAGTGTCATGTTAAATGGGGCTCTAACACGACTACCAGGGGATGTAGTGTCATGTTAAATGGGGCTCTAACACGACTACCAGGGGATGTAGTGTCTTGTTAAATGGGGCTCTAACACGACTACCAGGGGATGTAGTGTCATGTTAAATGGGGCTCTAACACGACTACCAGGGGATGTAGTGTCATGTTAAATGGGGCTCTAACACGACTACCAGGGGATGTAGTGTCATGTTAAATGGGGCTCTAACACGACTACCAGGGCATGTAGTGTCATGTTAAATGGGGCTCTAACACGACTACCAGGGCATGTAGTGTCATGTTAAATGGGGCTCTAACACGACTACCAGGGCATGTAGTGTCATGTTAAATGGGGCTCTAACACGACTACCAGGGCATGTAGTGTCATGTTAAATGGGGCTCTAACACGACTACCAGGGCATGTAGTGTCATGTTAAATGGGGCTCTAACACGACTACCAGGGGATGTAGTGTCATGTTAAATGGGGCTCTAACACGACTACCAGGGGATGTAGTGTCATGTTAAATGGGGCTCTAACACGACTACCAGGGGATGTAGTGTCATGTTAAATGGGGCTCTAACACGACTACCAGGGGATGTAGTGTCATGTTAAATGGGGCTCTAACACGACTACCAGGGCATGTAGTGTCATGTTAAATGGGGCTCTAACACGACTACCAGGGGATGTAGTGTCATGTTAAATGGGGCTCTAACACGACTACCAGGGGATGTAGTGTCATGTTAAATGGGGCTCTAACACGACTACCAGGGGATGTAGTGTCATGTTAAATGGGGCTCTAACACGACTACCAGGGGATGTAGTGTCATATTAAATGGGGCTCTAACACGACTACCAGGGGATGTAGTGTCATGTTAAATGGGGCTCTAACACGACTACCAGGGGATGTAGTGTCATGTTAAATGGGGCTCTAACACGACTACCAGGGGATGTAGTGTCATGTTAAATGGGGCTCTAACACGACTACCAGGGGATGTAGTGTCATGTTAAATGGGGCTCTAACACGACTACCAGGGGATGTAGTGTCATGTTAAATGGGGCTCTAACACGACTACCAGGGGATGTAGTGTCATGTTAAATGGGGCTCTAACACGACTACCAGGGGATGTAGTGTCATATTAAATGGGGCTCTAACACGACTACCAGGGGATGTAGTGTCATGTTAAATGGGGCTCTAACACGACTACCAGGGGATGTATTGTCATGTTAAATGGGGCTCTAACACGACTACCAGGGGATGTAGTGTCATGTTAAATGGGGCTCTAACACGACTACCAGGGGATGTATTGTCATGTTAAATGGGGCTCTAACATGACTACCAGGGGATGTAGTGTCATGTTAAATGGGGCTCTAACACGACTACCAGGGGATGTAGTGTCATGTTAAATGGGGCTCTAACACGACTACCAGGGAATGTAGTGTCATGTTAAATGGGGCTCTAACACGACTACCAGGGGATGTAGTGTCATGTTAAATGGGGCTCTAACACGACTACCAGGGGATGTAGTGTCATATTAAATGGGGCTCTAACACGACTACCAGGGAATGTAGTGTCATGTTAAATGGGGCTCTAACACGACTACCAGGGCATGTAGTGTCATGTTAAATGGGGCTCTAACACGACTACCAGGGGATGTAGTGTCATGTTAAATGGGGCTCTAACACGACTACCAGGGGATGTAGTGTCATGTTAAATGGGGCTCTAACACGACTACCAGGGAATGTAGTGTCATGTTAAATGGGGCTCTAACACGACTACCAGGGGATGTAGTGTCATGTTAAATGGGGCTCTAACACGACTACCAGGGGATGTAGTGTCATGTTAAATGGGGCTCTAACACGACTACCAGGGGATGTAGTATCATGTTAAATGGGGCTCTAACACGACTACCAGGGGATGTAGTGTCATGTTAAATGGGGCTCTAACACGACTACCAGGGGATGTAGTGTCATGTTAAATGGGGCTCTAACACGACTACCAGGGCATGTAGTGTCATGTTAAATGGGGCTCTAACACGACTACCAGGGCATGTAGTGTCATGTTAAATGGGGCTCTAACACGACTACCAGGGCATGTAGTGTCATGTTAAATGGGGCTCTAACACGACTACCAGGGCATGTAGTGTCATGTTAAATGGGGCTCTAACACGACTACCAGGGGATGTAGTGTCATGTTAAATGGGGCTCTAACACGACTACCAGGGGATGTAGTGTCATGTTAAATGGGGCTCTAACACGACTACCAGGGGATGTAGTGTCATGTTAAATGGGGCTCTAACACGACTACCAGGGGATGTAGTGTCATGTTAAATGGGGCTCTAACACGACTACCAGGGGATGTAGTGTCATGTTAAATGGGGCTCTAACACGACTACCAGGGCATGTAGTGTCATGTTAAATGGGGCTCTAACACGACTACCAGGGGATGTAGTGTCATGTTAAATGGGGCTCTAACACGACTACCAGGGGATGTAGTGTCATGTTAAATGGGGCTCTAACACGACTACCAGGGGATGTAGTGTCATGTTAAATGGGGCTCTAACACGACTACCAGGGGATGTAGTGTCATGTTAAATGGGGCTCTAACACGACTACCAGGGGATGTAGTGTCATGTTAAATGGGGCTCTAACACGACTACCAGGGGATGTAGTGTCATATTAAATGGGGCTCTAACACGACTACCAGGGGATGTAGTGTCATGTTAAATGGGGCTCTAACACGACTACCAGGGGATGTATTGTCATGTTAAATGGGGCTCTAACATGACTACCAGGGGATGTAGTGTCATGTTAAATGGGGCTCTAACACGACTACCAGGGGATGTATTGTCATGTTAAATGGGGCTCTAACATGACTACCAGGGGATGTAGTGTCATGTTAAATGGGGCTCTAACACGACTACCAGGGGATGTAGTGTCATGTTAAATGGGGCTCTAACACGACTACCAGGGTATGTAGTGTCATGTTAAATGGGGCTCTAACACGACTACCAGGGGATGTAGTGTCATGTTAAATGTATTATAATACAGAAACCTCTATATCCCAGCTGTAGATTTATGGCTCTGGGTAGTCATTGGTCCAGAGGTTTTCCTCACAACCTGGAAGTTGTGGTCAGGTCATGTGGTCTGGAAAAGGAGGTGTTTTAGGGGTCAACAGAGAGAGAGAGAGAGAGTGGATGAATATGTTATCATGTTGAAGATCGAATGGTGAGATATAGATCACATTTGTTTCTGGTTTCCCAGATTAAAAGTCAAACGTGTGAAAATGATTTAGCTCCTGTATTGTTAACCTGCTGGCTGTGTGATTGAGGGCAGGGCTGATGAAACCCTATATCTTGTGGTTGTTGTGCTCGTCAGGGATAAAGCCATGCTTCTCTCCTGTCTTTCACGCTAGTCTATGACTTCTTCCAAAATAGCACCCTATAGTGCTCTGATCAAAAGTAATGCATTACACAATGTGCCATTTTGGATGTAATCTTTCTGTTGAGTTGATGGACAGGCCGCTCGTATCTCTCCCTCCGATCTTCACACCAAAGCCTGGGGCGCCTCTGTCTGGCAGGGAAACACTGAGGCCACTGCTCAGTTGTATTAGAGACAACATATTCCCTATCTAGCACACTCACATTAAAGGATAAAGGATGCCTAGATCTCTTTATCTCCATCAGCCAAAAGAAAACAGAGATGAAAGGGTTGGTCTGACTGGCCTCCCCCGCACTGCAGAAGCACCAGATAGATAGGCTGGATGGATGTACCGTACAACTCTAGCCAACTCCCACACACAGAGCTTTTTACCCTTTTAATGATGCCATCATGATTAGATTGAAGAGTATTCTTCAATCAGAGACCGTGGAAAGGAATAGTCAGAGGTTTTGAAAAAGCAGTCATGGAAGTGGCTAGCCAAGGCCTACCTTCTAAGTAGAGTGACAGTGTCCAGCTGACCACCAGGTGAGGGAACTCTAAGGGACCACTGTTAAGAGAGAGTCAAAACACGTTGAGTATTCTCCTGCAGTTATTATATAAACTGACGTAATTTTGCTGGACCACAGGAAGAGTAGCTGCTGCCTTGGCAGGAACTAATGGGGATCCATAATAAACCCCAGGAAGAGTAGCTGCTGCCTTGGCAGGAACTAATGGGGATCCATAATAAACCCCAGGAAGAGTAGCTGCTGCCTTGGCAGGAACTAATGGGGATCCATAATAAACCCCAGGAAGAGTAGCTGCTGCCTTGGCAGGAACAAATGGGGATCCATAATAAACCCCAGGAAGAGTAGCTTCTGCCTTGGCAGGAACTAATGGGGATCCATAATAAACCCCAGGAAGAGTAGCTGCTGCCTTGGCAGGAACTAATGGGGATCCATAATAAACCCCAGGAAGAGTAGCTGCTGCCTTGGCAGGAACTAATGGGGATCCATAATAAACCCCAGGAAGAGTAGCTGCTGCCTTGACAGGAACTAATGGGGATCCATAATAAACCCCAGGAAGAGAAGCTGCTGCTTTGGCAGGAACTAATGGGGATCCATAATAAACCCCAGGAAGAGTAGCTGCTGCTTTGGCAGGAACTAATGGGGATCCATAATAAACCCCAGGAAGAGTAGCTGCTGCCTTGGCAGGAACTAATGGGGATCCATAATAAACCCCAGGAAGAGTAGCTGCTGCCTTGGCAGGAACTAATGGGGATCCATAATAAACCCCAGGAAGAGTAGCTGCTTCCTTGGCAGGAACTAATGGGGATCCATAATAAACCCCAGGAAGAGTAGCTGCTGCCTTGGCAGGAACTAATGGGGATCCATAATAAACCCCAGGAAGAGTAGCTGCTGCCTGGGCAGGAACTAATGGGGATCCATAATAACCCCCAGGTAGAGTAGCTGCTGCCTTGGCAGGAACTAATGGGGATCCATAATAAACCCCAGGAAGAGTAGCTGCTGCCTTGGCAGGAACTAATGGGGATCCATAATAAACCCCAGGAAGAGTAGCTGCTGCCTTGGCAGGAACTAATGGGGATCCATAATAAACCCCAGGAAGAGTAGCTGCTGCCTTGGCAGGAACTAATGGGGATCCATAATAAACCCCAGGAAGAGTAGCTGCTGCCTTGGCAGGAACAAATGGGGATCCATAATAAACCCCAGGAAGAGTAGCTTCTGCCTTGGCAGGAACTAATGGGGATCCATAATAAACCCCAGGAAGAGTAGCTGCTGCCTTGGCAGGAACTAATGGGGATCCATAATAAACCCCAGGAAGAGTAGCTGCTGCCTTGGCAGGAACTAATGGGGATCCATAATAAACCCCAGGAAGAGTAGCTGCTGCCTTGGCAGGAACTAATGGGGATCCATAATAAACCCCAGGAAGAGTAGCTGATGCCTTGGCAGGAACTAATGGGGATCCATAATAAACCCCAGGAAGAGTAGCTGCTGCCTTGGCAGGAACTAATGGGGATCCATAATAAACCCCAGGAAGAGTAGCTGCTGTCTTGACAGGAACTAATGGGGATCCATAATAAACCCCAGGAAGAGTAGCTGCTGCCTTGGCAGGAACTAATGGGGATCCATAATAAACCCCAGGAAGAGTAGCTGCTGCCTTGGCAGGAACTAATGGGGATCCATAATAAACCCCAGGAAGAGTAGCTGCTGCCTTGGCAGGAACTAATGGGGATCCATAATAAACCCCAGGAAGAGTAGCTGCTGCCTTGGCAGGAACTAATGGGGATCCATAATAAACCCCAGGAAGAGTAGCTGCTGCCTTGGCAGGAACTAATGGGGATCCATAATAAACCCCAGGAAGAGTAGCTGCTGCCTTGGCAGGAACTAATGGGGATCCATAATAAACCCCAGGAAGAGTAGCTGCTGCCTTGACAGGAACTAATGGGGATCCATAATAAACCCCAGGAAGAGTAGCTGCTGCCTGGGCAGGAACTAATGGGGATCCATAATAAACCCCAGGAAGAGTAGCTGCTGCCTTGGCAGGAACTAATGGGGATCCATAATAAACCCCAGGAAGAGTAGCTGCTGCCTTGGCAGGAACTAATGGGGATCCATAATAAACCCCAGGAAGAGTAGCTGCTGCCTTGGCAGGAACTAATGGGGATCCATAATAAACCCCAGGAAGAGTAGCTGATGCCTTGGCAGGAACTAATGGGGATCCATAATAAACCCCAGGAAGAGTAGCTGCTGCCTTGGCAGGAACTAATGGGGATCCATAATAAACCCCAGGAAGAGTAGCTGCTGTCTTGACAGGAACTAATGGGGATCCATAATAAACCCCAGGAAGAGTAGCTGCTGCCTTGGCAGGAACTAATGGGGATCCATAATAAACCCCAGGAAGAGTAGCTGCTGCCTTGGCAGGAACTAATGGGGATCCATAATAAACCCCAGGAAGAGTAGCTGCTGCCTTGGCAGGAACTAATGGGGATCCATAATAAACCCCAGGAAGAGTAGCTGCTGCCTTGGCAGGAACTAATGGGGATCCATAATAAACCCCAGGAAGAGTAGCTGCTGCCTTGACAGGAACTAATGGGGATCCATAATAAACCCCAGGAAGAGTAGCTGCTGCCTGGGCAGGAACTAATGGGGATCCATAATAAACCCCAGGAAGAGTAGCTGCTGCCTCTATTGGCCTCCATAATAAATACAAATACACTTTCATAAAGGGTTCCAAAAGGGTTCTTCTGCAGTCCCCATAG
The DNA here is from genome assembly GCF_013265735.2 of Oncorhynchus mykiss. Taxonomy (NCBI): domain Eukaryota; kingdom Metazoa; phylum Chordata; class Actinopteri; order Salmoniformes; family Salmonidae; genus Oncorhynchus; species Oncorhynchus mykiss. Next base: position 51,454,481 of record NC_048586.1, on the reverse strand, counting down.
GATAACCCTTTTTGGTTCCAGGTAGAACCCCTCTAGGTTCTAGGTAGAACCTTCTGTGAAAAGTATTCTACATGGAACCCAAAAGGGTTCTACCTGGAACCAAAAAGGGTTTTCTTATAGGGACAGCCAAACTCTATGTTGGGTTCTAAGAGAGTTGCAGTGGAGTTAGTGCGGTGCAGTGAAGTTAGTGCGGTGCAGTGGAGTTAGTGCGTTGGAGTTTGTGCAGTGAAGTTAGTATGGTGCAGTGGAGTTAGTGTGGTGCAGTGGAGTTAGTGTGGTGCAGTGGAGTTAGTGCGGTGCAGTGGAGTTAGTGCGGTGGAGTTGGTGCAGTGAAGTTAGTATGGTGCAGTGGAGTTAGTGTGGTGCAGTGGAGTTAGTGTGGTGCAGTGGAGTTAGTGTGGTGCAGTGGAGTTAGTGTGGTGCAGTGGAGTTAGTGCGGTGCAGTGGAGTTGGTGCAGTGAAGTTAGTGCAGTGGAGTTAGTGCGGTGCAGTGAAAATGGTGGAGTTAGTGTGGTGCAGTGAAGTTGGTGCAGTGGAGTTAGTGTGGTGCAGTGAAGTTGGTGCAGTGGAGTTAGTGTGGTGCAGTGGAGTTAGTGTGGTGCAGTGAAGTTGGTGCAGTGGAGTTAGTGCGGTGCAGTGGAGTTAGTGTGGTGCAGTGAAGTTGGTGCAGTGGAGTTAGTGTGGTGCAGTGGAGTTGGTGCAGTGAAGTTAGTGCAGTGGAGTTTGTGCGGTGCAGTGGAAATGGTGGAGTTAGTGTGGTGCAGTGAAGTTGGTGCAGTGGAGTTAGTGTGGTGCAGTGGAGTTAGTGTGGTGCAGTGAAGTTGGTGCAGTGGAGTTAGTGCGGTGCAGTGAAGTGAAGTTAGTGCGGTGGAGTTAGTGCGGTGCGGTGGAGTTAGTGCGGTGGAGTGGAGTTAGTGCGGTGCAGTGGAGTTAGTGCGGTGCAGTGGAGTTAGTGCGGTGCAGTGGAGTTAGTGTACTACGGTGCAGTGGAGTTAGTGTACTATGGTGCAGTGAAGTTAGTGTTCTACGGTGCAGTGAAGTTAGTGTACTACGGTGCAGTGGAGTTAGTGTTCTACGGTGCAGTGAAGTTAGTGTACTACGGTGCAGTGGAGTTAGTGCACTATGGTGCAGTGAAGTTAGTGCGGTGCAGTGTAGTTAGTGTTCTACGGTGCAGTTAAGTTAGTGTTCTACGGTGCAGTGAAGTTAGTGTACTACGGTGCAGTGGAGTTAGTGTTCTACGGTGCAGTGAAGTTAGTGTACTACGGTGCAGTGGAGTTAGTGCACTAAGGTGTAGTGAAGTTAGTGTACTACGGTGCAGTGAAGTTAGTGTTCTACGGTGCAGTGAAGTTAGTGTACTACGGTGCAGTGGAGTTAGTGCGGTGCAGTGGAGTTAGTGTACTACGGTGCAGAGGAGTTAGTGCACTACGGTGCAGTGGAGTTAGTTCGGTGCAGTGGAGTTAGTGTACTACGGTGCAGAGGAGTTAGTGCACTACGGTGCAGTGGAGTTAGTGTACTACGGTGCAGTGAAGTTAGTGTTCTACGGTGCAGTGAAGTTAGTGTACTACGGTGCAGTGGAGTTAGTGCACTATGGTGCAGTGAAGTTAGTGTTCTACGGTGCAGTGGAGTTAGTGTACTACGGTGCAGTGGAGTTAGTGCACTACGGTGCAGTGGAGTTAGTGTACTACGGTGCAGTGGAGTTAGTGTACTATGGTGCAGTGGAGTTAGTGTACTACGGTGCAGTGGAGTTAGTGTACTATGGTGCAGTGGAGTTAGTGTACTACGGTGCAGTGGAGTTAGTATGATGCAGTGGAGTTAGTGTACTACGGTGCAGTGGAGTTAGTGTACTACGGGGCAGTGGAGTTAGTATGATGCAGTGGAGTTAGTGTACTACGGTGCAGTGGAGTTAGTGTACTACGGGGCAGTGGAGTTAGTATGATGCAGTGGAGTTAGTGTACTACGGTGCAGTGGAGTTAGTATGATGCAGTGGAGTTAGTATGGTGCAGTGGAGTTAGTGTACTACGGTGCAGTGTAGTTAGTGTACTATGGTGCAGTGGAGTTAGTGTACTACGGTGCAGTGGAGTTAGTGTACTACGGTGCAGTGGAGTTAGTGTACTATGGTGCAGTGGAGTTAGTGTACTACGGTGCAGTGGAGTTAGTGTACTACGGTGCAGTGGAGTTAGTGTACTATGGTGCAGTGGAGTTAGTATGGTGCAGTGGAGTTAGTATGATGCAGTGGAGTTAGTGTACTACGGTGCAGTGGAGTTAGTGTACTATGGTGCAGTGGAGTTAGTGTACTACGGTGCAGTGGCGTTAGTGTACTACGGTGCAGTGGAGTTGGTGTACTACGGTGCAGTGGAGTTAGTGTACTACGGTGCAGTGGAGTTAGTGTACTACGGTGCAGTGGAGTTAGTGTACTACGGTGCAGTGGAGTTAGTGTACTACGGTGCAGTGGAGTTAGTGTACTACGGGGCAGTGGAGTTAGTGTACTACGGGGCAGTGGAGTTAGTGTACTATGGTCTCCTGATCCCTCCTGTCTCTGCCTCCAGTATTTATGCTGCAGTAGTTTGTGTCGGGGGGCTAGGGTCAGTTTGTTATATCTGGAGTACTTCTCCTGTCCTATTTGGTGTCCTGTGTGAATCTAAGTGTGCGTTCCCTAATTCTCTCCTTCTCTCTTTCTTTCTCTCTCTCGGAGGACCTGAGCCCTAGGACCATGCCCCAGGACTACCTGACATGATGACTCCTTGCTGTCCCCAGTCCACCTGGCCGTGCTGCTGCTCCAGTTTCAACTGTTCTGCCTTATTATTATTCGACCATGCTGGTCATTTATGAACATTTGAACATCTTGGCCATGTTCTGTTATAATCTCCACCCGGCACAGCCAGAAGAGGACTGGCCCCCCCACATATGCTCTCTCTAATTCTCTCTTTCTTTCTCTCTCTCGGAGGACCTGAGCCCTAGGACCATGCCCCAGGACTACCTGACATGATGACTCCTTGCTGTCCCAGTCCACCTGACCGTGCTGCTGCTCCAGTTTCAACTGTTCTGCCTTATTATTATTCGACAATGCTGGTCATCTATGAACATTTGAACATCTTGGCCATGTTCTGTTATAATCTCCACCCGGCACAGCCAGAAGAGGACTGGCCACCCCACATATTCTGGTTCCTCTCTAGGTTTCTTCCTAGGTTTTGGCCTTTCTAGGGAGTTTTTCCTAGCCACCGTGCTTCTACACCTGCATTGCTTGCTGTTTGGGGTTTTAGGCTGGGTTTCTGTACAGCACTTTGAGATATCAGCTGATGTACGAAGGGCTATATAAATACATTTGATTTGATTTGATTTTGGTGCAGTGGAGTTAGTGTACTACGGTGCAGTGGAGTTAGTGTACTACGGTGCAGTGGAGTTAGTGTACTACGGTGCAGTGGAGTTAGTGTACTACGGTGCAGTGGAGTTAGTGTACTATGGTGCAGTGAAGTTAGTGTACTATGGTGCAGTGGAGTTAGTGTACTACGGTGCAGAGGAGTTAGTGTACTACGGTGCAGTGGAGTTAGTGTACTACGGTGCAGTGGAGTTAGTGTACTACGGTGCAGTGGAGTTAGTGTACTACGGTGCAGTGGAGTTAGTGTACTATGGTGCAGTGGAGTTAGTGTACTACGGTGCAGTGGAGTTAGTGTACTACGGTGCAGAGGAGTTAGTGTACTACGGTGCAGTGGAGTTAGTGTACTACGGTGCAGTGAAGTTAGTGTACTACGGTGCAGTGGAGTTAGTGTACTACGGTGCAGTGGAGTTAGTGTACTACGGTGCAGTGGAGTTAGTGTACTACGGTGCAGTGGAGTTAGTGTACTACGGTGCAGTGGAGTTAGTGTACTACGGTGCAGTGGAGTTAGTGTACTACGGTGCAGTGGAGTTAGTGTACTACGGTGCAGTGGAGTTAGTGTACTACGGTGCAGTGGAGTTAGTGTACTACGGTGCAGTGGAGTTAGTGTACTACGGTGCAGTGGAGTTAGTGTACTACGGTGCAGTGGAGTTAGTGTACTACGGTGCAGTGGAGTTAGTGCACTACGGTGCAGTGGAGTTAGTGTACTACGGTGCAGTGGAGTTAGTGTACTACGGTGCAGTGGAGTTAGTGTACTACGGTGCAGTGGAGTTAGTGTACTACGGTGCAGTGGAGTTAGTGTACTATGGTGCAGTGGAGTTAGTGTACTACAGTGCAGTGGAGTTAGTGTACTACGGTGCAGTGGAGTTAGTGTACTACGGTGCAGTGGAGTTAGTGTACTACGGTGCAGTGGAGTTAGTGTACTACGGTGCAGTGGAGTTAGTGTACTACGGTGCAGTGGAGTTAGTGTACTACGGTGCAGTGGAGTTAGTGTACTACGGTGCAGTGGAGTTAGTGTACTACGGTGCAGTGGAGTTAGTGTACTACGGTGCAGTGGAGTTAGTGTACTACGGTGCAGTGGAGTTAGTGTACTACGGTGCAGTGGAGTTAGTGTTTGCACGCTGATAGTTTATTGTCCTAACATGTCTGGATGTTTCCTCGTGTTCCTGATACTGAAACACTAACAGAACTACTAACAGTAGTTCTAATGCTGGCATCATGGGATAGAGATTGAACCCCAAAACACCCTGTATTAGAAAACATATCTCAATGCAGCTCTGTCACATGTCTGTATCTATTGTTGTTTCCCTCTTTAGAAAGAAGTTTGGAGACTTTCCACATCTTTCACCTGTCTCCTCACTTCCTGTCCTCTTTTCAGATTCATATCCTGTAATTACAACTGTATCACATCTTTCGCTGGAACAACTAGAAACAGCAACGTCATTAGAGTGCATCCTCAAAATGGCACCCTATTCCCTATTTAGTGCACTCCTTTTGACCAGAGCCCTATGGGCCGTGGCACCCTATTCCCCATTTAGTGCACTCCTTTTGACTACCTCCTACCTCTGCTGCAACTCTATTTCCTTGCTTGGCTAAACAACATTTATTTCAGATCTATTTCTGCTTTTATTTGGCAATATGCCTGGGGCCTGGGGAAGTCCTTGTTCATGTTGGTTTATTATTAAAGCGCAGGACATTATTATCGCGTCACACGGTGACATCATTTTGAATATTGAATAGCTCCCCCTGAGTTTATACTAGAGACTCACCGTGTCTGTCCTAGAGACTTACCGTTTCTGTCCTAGAGACTTACCGTGTCTGTCCTAGAGACTTACCGTTTCTGTCCTAGAGACTTACCGTGTCTGTCCTAGAGACTTACCGTTTCTGTCCTAGAGACTTACCGTTTCTGTCCTAGAGACTTACCGTGTCTGTCCTAGAGACTTACCGTTTCTGTCCTAGAGACTTACCGTTTCTGTCCTAGAGACTTACCGTGTCTGTCCTAGAGACTTACCGTGTCTGTCCTAGAGACTTACCGTTTCTTGTTGTGGTTCCAACTCAATCCCCTCTTTCCGTCAATATAAAGTTTGCGCCTGTTCCAAAACATGTGGTTTGTAAAAGTGGTCTTTTCTACACATGAGAGGATCCGGACTATAAAATCATCACGAAATTGTCTATAAAACTTGAACCGTTTGAGGTAGAAACTAATAAATTACCAACATCGAAAGACAAGACTCTCACAAACAGGACAGTGTATTTTGGCTCTGGGACATCCACAAGCTTTTACAGCAGTCATCTGAACTCTCGCGCAAGTCCTAATTTCCAAGAGGTCTTCTCACAAAACCAACTGTCCAGACCAAACCGTTGAAGCTACAAAGTATTACGTCACCCATATTGATGAGGGACACTCACGGGTCTGTTCTGTTCTGCAGCACACCAGTGGAGTCATCTGAAGGTAACCCGGTACCAGCTATAGAAATGGCACAAAGTGCATAGGGGGTGAAAAGGGCCATTAATTACATGAGTTTTCTCATATCAGACACTACAAAACCGTTTTCCTTACGATTCATTGTTTGACTGTTTTGCCACGTACAAATGTGTTATTGAATGTGTTTCTACGGGGTAAATGATCCATTTAAATCCAATGACTAAAATATACATTTTATGACCATCTTAAATCAACTCCATATGTTGGCTAAGTAAATATCGTGATCTAAGGACTTAGACCTCGAGGGGTTAACCAAACAGTGTGTTGTTAATGGTGTGATTATGTCTCCTCCTCTGACCCAGAGTGTTGTTAATGGTGTGATTATGTCTCCTCCTCTGACCCAGAGGGTTGTTAATGGTGTGATTATGTCTCCTCCTCTGACCCAGAGGGTTGTTAATGGTGTGATTATGACTCCTCTGACCCAGAGGGTTGTTAATGGTGTGATTATGACTCCTCTGACCCAGAGGGTTGTTAATGGTGTGATTATGTCTCCTCCTCTGACCCAGAGGGTTGTTAATGGTGTGATTATGTATCCTCCTCTGACCCAGAGGGTTGTAAAATGGTGTGATTATGTCTCCTCCTCTGACCCAGAGGGTTGTTAATGGTGTGATTATGTCTCCTCTGACCCAGAGGGTTGCTAATGGTGTGATTATGTCTCCTCTGACCCAGAGTGTTGTTAATGGTGTGATTATGTCTCCTCCTCTGACCCACGGGATAACAATCTGTTGAGAAGCCTTTTTGTCCTAGACTTGGCACTCCGGTACAGCTTGCCATGCGGTAGTAGAGAAAACCGTCTATGACTGGGGTGGCTGGGGTCTTTGACAGTTTTTAGGGACTTCCTCTGACAACGCCTGGTGTAGAGGTCCTGGATGGCAGGCAGCTTAGCCCCAGTGATGTACTGAACCGTACGCATTACCCTCTGTAGTGTCTTGCGGTCGGTGGCCGAGCAGTTGCCGTACCAGGCAGTGATGCAACCAGTGCAATGCTCTCGATGTTGCAGCTGTAGAACCTTTTGAGGATCTCAGGACCCATGCCAAATCTTTTTAGTTTGCTGAGGGGGAATAGGCTTTGTCGTACCCTCTTCACGACTGTCTTGGTGTGTTTGGACCATGTTAGTTTGTTGTTGATGTGGACACCAAGGACCTTGAAGCACTCAACCTGCTCCACTACAGCCCCGTCGATGAGAATGGGAGCGTGCTCGGTCCTGCTTTTCCAATAGTCCACAATAATCTCCTAAGTCTTGATCAAGTTGAGGGAGAGACTGTTATCCCGGCACCACACTGCCAGGTCTCTGACCTCCTCCATTTAGGCTGTCTCGTCGTTGTCGGTGATCAGGCCTACCACTGTTGTGTCATCTGCAAACTTAATGATGGTGTTGGAGTTGTGCCTGGTCATGCAGTCAAGGGTGAACAGGGAATACAGGAGGGGACTGAGCACTCACCCCTGGGGGGCTCCAGTGTTGAGGATCAGCGTGGCAGATGTGTTGTTACCTACCCTCACCACCTGGGGGCGGCCCGTCAAGAAGTCCAGGATCCAGTTGCAAAGGGATGTGTTTAGTCCCAGGGTCCTTAGCATAGTGATAAGCTTTGAGGGCACTATGGTGTAGAACGCTGAGCTGTAGTCAATGAATAGCATTCTCACGTAGGTCTTCCTTTTGTCCAGGGTGGGAAAGGGCAGTGTTGAGTGCAATATAGATTGCATCATCTGTGGATCTGTTTGGGCGGTATGCAAATTGGAGTGGGTCTAGGGTTTCTGGGATAATGGTGTTGATGTGAGCCATGACCAGCCTTTCAAAGCATTTCATGGCTACAGACGTGAATGCTACGGGTCGGTAGTCATTCAGGCAGGTTGCCTTCGTGTTCTTGGGCACAGTACTAGGGTGGTCTGCTTAAAACATGTTGGTATTACAGACTCCGACAGGGAGACGTTGAAAATGTCAGTGAAGACACCTGCCAGTTGGTCAGCGTATGCCCGGAGCACACGTCTTGGTAATCCGTCTGGCCCCGCAGCCTTGTGAATGTTGACCTGTTTAAAGGTCTTACTCACGTTGGCTACGGAGAGCGTGATCACATAGTCGTCCGGAACAGCTGATGCTCTCATGCATGCCTCAGTGTTGCTTGCCTCGAAGCAAGCATGGAAGTGAGGTTAATTGCCTTGTTCAGGGGCAGAATGATAGATTTTTACCTTGTCAGCTCGAGGATTCGATCCAGCAACCTTTCGGTTACTGGCCCAATGCTCTAACCACTCTAGGCTACCTGCCACCCAAATCTCACTGTTCATCTGGCCAGAAGGACGGGACTCCACCCTTCACCAGTCCACTAGGTTCGGCTCTTTAAAGGCGGCCCACTATAGATAAAGAGGTAATTCTGTATACCGCCTGTGATACGTTTAATGCTTTAATTATGACCTGGTTGAATGCAGCTTTGTTTGTGATGTGTAAGTAGATTTATACCCTTTTCATGGGATGATTGAACGATGATGGAACGGTTGAATGACTAAACGACAGCCTCAGATCAATTAGCGAACCTGACTGTGAAGGTTAGTCTTCATGCTGTCACGTTTTCAATTGTTACTAAAAACGAATAGACTGGTCACATAAAACAGCGGTGTCTGACAGCAGAGGCTGAAACCTTAACTAAACGTATTGCATTGTAATGTAAAAAGAGTGGCATCGTGTGTGTGTGTGTGTGTGTGTGTGTGTGTGTGTGTGTGTGTGTGTGTGTGTGTGTGTGTGTGTGTGTGTGTGAGTGAGACAGTTCAGTAACACAGGTGATCGTGTGGGTTTCCGGCAGGTGTCAGATTATCAGAGAGATGAAAGTATCAGAAGTTCCACTATCCCGATGCAGATTAAAACTGTCTCTGATAACTCTGTGAGAATCGCTCCTCGTATCTCTCTGGCCCACTGGCAGTCGGGTAGATACACAGATAGATTCATGCAGGGATATCTAGCTATATTTGGACAGTATCTAAGTAGCAAATGTATTTCAACATGAGTTATGAAACACTTTAGACTACGGTGAGTTAGAGTGGGTTGAGCCTGAGGTGGTGTGTGTGTGTGTGTGTGTGTGTGCATGCGTGTGTGTGTATGCATGCGTGTGTGTGTGTTTTGGCGTGTGTGCCCAAGGTGGTGTGTGTGTTTAAAAAGGTGTCCCTTCAGATGAGTGGAGGGTTCACAGTGAGGACAGACCTCTAGAGAGGACTCACAAACAGTACAACCCCACTCAACCCATCCCTCCAGCCCCCTCACAGCCCCCTCCAGCCCCCTCACAGCCCCCTCCGCTCCCTCACAGCCCCATCACAGCCCCCTCCAGCCCCCTACAGCCCCCTCCAGCCCCCTCACAGCCCCTTCACAGCCCCCTCACAGCCCCTTCCAGCCCCCTCACAGCCCCCCCTCCAGCCCCCTCCAGCGCCCTCACAGCCCCCTCCAGCCCCCTCCAGCGCCCTCACAGCCCCCTCCAGCCCCCTCTAGCCCCCTCCAGCCCCCTCCAGCCACCTCACAGTCCCCTCCAGCCCCCACCAGCCCCCTCCAGCCCCCTCACAGCCCCCTCACAGCCCCCTCCAGCCCCCTCACAGCCCCCTCCAGCCCCTTCACAGCCCCCTCCAGCCACCTCACAGCCCCTTCTCTGCTGGGGAATTCCTCTCCTCCCGACTTAGCTGCACACCTGAGAGAGAGAGAGATGGTTCCCTCTGAAACTCAACCTCCCTTCCTAACTCTCTCTCTCTCTCTCTCTCTCTCTCTCTCTCTCTCTGTCTCTCTCTCTCTCTCTCCAGCTGCAACCCCTCCTCCCAGCAGCTGACTGTATTCTCATTTAAATGTCTGTAGAGGGACACCTCTCTCCTCTCCACAGCACTCCCAGGTGAAGTCTGTCTCTGTCATACACTCTGACAGGGCACAGAGGATAGAACAGAGAGGATAGAACAGAGAGGATAGAACAGAGAGGATAGAACAGAGAGTATAGAACACAGAGGATAGAACACAGAGGATAGAACACAGAGGAGAGGACTGTTTTGTGACACCTTTTCCCCGTCATTATTGACTAACTATAGACATTTAAAATGCTTGGAATATTTTACCCAGTAGGCTCAGGGATGGCTATTATTTCCTGGAAAAAGAGTTTTCTCATTTTGGAATGACATTTTGTTAGATTATGATTTTTTTTTTATGACATAAAAATCTAATTCAACTGGATCAACTTGGTACTGTATATGTGAGGACCCGAATGGACCGGACCGGACCATTGGTACTACAACTGAAGTAGTACTGCTGGGGTGGACTGCTGCTACTGTTGAGGACAAGGAGGCTGAGGAAGCTGCTGTAAGCCAGGGAGACTTCCTTGGACCTGTGACCTGGGGGTGATAGGAAGCTGCCCTAAGGAAGACTTGCACCTGGGGGTGATAGGAAGCTGCCCTAAGGAAGACTTGCACCTGGGGGTGATAGGAAGCTGCCCTAAGGAAGACTTGGACCTGGGGGTGATAGAAAGCTGCCCTAAGGAAGACTTGCACCTGGGGGTGATAGGAAGCTGCCCTAAGGAAGACTTGCACCTGGGGGTGATAGGAAGCTGCCCTAAGGAAGACTTGGACCTGGGGGTGATAGGAAGCTGCCCTAAGGAAGACTTGCACCTGGGGGTAATAGGAAGCTGCCCTAAGGAAGACTTGCACCTGGGGGTAATAGGAAGCTGCCCTAAGGAAGACTTGGACCTGGGGGTGATAGGAAGCTGCCCTAAGGAAGACTTGCACCTGGGGGTGATAGGAAGCTACCCTAAGGAAGACTTGCACCTGGGGGTAATAGGAAGCTGCCCTAAGGAAGACTTGCACCTGGGGGTAATAGGAAGCTGCCCTAAGGAAGTCCTGGACTAAGGGACCTGGGGGGGACATGAGGGTCAGTTTGGATCAGGATCATCCAGGCCCCCTGTGAATGGGGAGAGAGAGGGAGAGAGAAGGAGCCCTGATGTCTGTACTGCTGCTTCTGGCCTGTATGTCTCTCCTCTGCTCTGGGACGGCTGGGGGACAGGCAGCTGGAGGATGGAGACCATGCACAGGTACGTCAGAATAATCACTACACATTTACTCACTAAAAGGTATGAATAATATGCTGAGTAAGAAGAAGAAGAATTATGAGATCATTATATTCAGCAAATATCTAAAATATAGAAGTTAGTGCATTTTGTTTCAAACACACTTATAAACAACAAGAGTGGCTTAATGTTTCAGGCACAGCGATTCTGTCAGAAGAGTAAAACCACGATGTCAGTCTTCTCTAAGCTCACGTACTGTAGCTGCTAATTGTAAAATTGGGCTTCAACAAGTCAGAACGTGCACTTCTCCTGTAAAGCGTCTAAGATTCTACCCGCTGGTCTCTAATGATAATAAACCTCTGTTAGATTCTACCTGCTGGTTTCTAATGATAATAAACCTCTGTTAGATTCCACCCGCTGGTCTCTAATGATAATAAACCTCTGTTAGATTCTACCTGCTGGTTTCTAATGATAATAAACCTCTGTTAGATTCTACCCACTGGTCTCTAATGATAATAAACCTCTGTTAGATTCTACCCGCTGGTCTCTAATGATAATGAACCTCTGTTAGATTCTACCTGCTGGTTTCTAATGATAATAAACCTCTGTTAGATTCTACCCGCTGGTCTCTAATGATAATAAACCTCTGTTAGATTCTACCCACTGGTCTCTAATGATAATAAACCTCTGTTAGATTCTACCCGCTGGTCTCTAATGATAATAAACCTCTGTTAGATTCTACCCGCTGGTCTCTAATGATAATAAACCTCTGTTAGATTCTACCCGCTGGTCTCTAATGATAATAAACCTCTGTTAGATTCTACCCGCTGGTCTCTAATGATAATAAACCTCTGTTAGATTCTACCCGCTGGTCTCTAATGATAATAAACCTCTGTTAGATTCTACCTGCTGGTCTCTAATGATAATAAACCTCTGTTAGATTCTACCCGCTGGTCTCTAATGATAATCAACCTCTGAATAATACCTGTGGCATAACAGAGGTGAGTGATTATTTTTATCCGAGGAGTGTTCTCGATCTTCAGAAACAGAGACTCCAGTACAGCTAGCATTATAAAATGACCTTTAAAGGCAAGTTGAGATAGAACTGTATCACTTAAGATAAGAGTTGATTTAATGACAGTCGGCTACTGGTGTAACAATGCTACTGGTAGATTCTCCAGTTATATGAAGATCATGACAGGAAACAGAAAGCCCTGCAGAGTTTCTTATCACCAGGATTTCCTCAGTCAGTAGCCCACAGACCACAGCTTTAAGGTTTGTAAGATAACTCCGCATAGACAAGCCTATAGTGTGTCTGGGTTATTGTGAACAGGGTACTGCATAGTTGTTGGATGCTCAATATAATCAGGCTATGATCCCCCCCCCCACCTCCCCCCCATAAAGCTTCCTCAGATCACGTGGCTCTGATTAGATTGTCAGCCAGGTACTGCTATCTATCGTCGCGGTAACCACCCTGTTCTTTCTTCTGGTTGCTACCTTGGCATTGGGCACCGGTAACTTACAATAACAATGATATCGATTTGAAGATTTACCTTTTAGTTGAAACATGTTCTGTTAAAATGTGTACACTATGCTTTGCTCGTGTCATAGACACATACACTCCATGGCAAGTTTATTCGGTGCATGGATTTTACAAGGTGTGGCGTTCACACGTTCCTCAATTGGAATCAAGGGACCGAACGTGTGCCAGGAAAACCAGCCTGTACCGATGACACCAGGCAGGACGGGGCCATGACATGCAGTAATTGAAAATTCTATACATAAACAAGGAAATGGAGGATAGAAACGGTACACTAGGATTTACAGGACATGTTTCCAACGGGGCAGTTAAGCCGAACCAGCCGACATCATTCTAGTGACGCCAAATCCTGACTATGCCATCGGCATGATGCAACAGGGACCGGGATTCGTCAGACCAGGCAATGTTTTTTCCACTCCTCAGTTGTCCAGTGTTGGTGATGGTGTTGACCACTGAAGACACTTCGTCTTGTTTTTAGCTGATAGGAGTTGAACCCGGTGTGGTCGTCTGCTGCAATAACCCATCCGTGACGAGGACTGTTGAGTTGTGTGTTCCCGAGATATCGTTCTGCACACCACTGTTGTACTGCGCCGGTATTTTGCCTGTTTGTAGTTGCACAATTGTTGCTATTCTCCTTGGACCTCTCATCAACGAGCTGTTTTCACCCACAGGAATGCCGTTGACAGGATGTTTGTGGTTTGTGGCACCGTTCTCGGGAAGACACAAGACACCGTTGTGCGTGAAAAGCCCCCAGGAGGCCGAACGTTTCTGAGATATTGGAACTGGCACACCTGGCACCGACGAGATCATACTAAACTGAAAGCGTTTTTTACCATTCTAACGTCTCACTGTCTGTAGGAGCGAATCGTTGTCATGAATGGGGTGAGTTCATTTTGAGAGTTAATTTCTAGGGGATAGACACGTATCCGGTTGTCTGATAATTTCTCTGTCTGTGCTGTCAGTGTGTCTGTACTGTCAGTGTATCTGTGCTATCAGTGTGTCTGTGCTGTCAGTGTGTCTGCACTGTCAGTGTGTCTGCGCTGTCAGTGTGTCTGCGTTGTCAGTGTGTCTGCGCTGTCAGTGTGTCTGCGCTGTCAGTGTGTCTGCACTGTCAGTGTGTCTGCACTGTCAGTGTGTCTGTCCTGTCAGTGTGTCTGCGTTGTCAGTGTGTCTGCGCTGTCAGTGTGTCTGCGCTGTCAGTGTGTCTGCACTGTCAGTGTGTCTGCGCTGTCAGTGTGCCTGCACTGTCAGTGTGTATGTACTGTCAGTGTGTCTGTGCTGTCAGTGTGTCTGTACTATCAGTGTGTCTGTGCTGTCAGTGTGTCTGTACTGTCAGTGTGTCTGTGCTGTCAGTGTGTCTGCGCTGTCAGTGTGTCTGCGCTGTCAGTGTGTCTGTACTGTCAGTGTGTCTGTACTGTCAGTGTGTCTGTGCTGTGCAGACTGTGCTGTGCAGACCAGAGAGCGATAGATATAGTTGTTTTATCTCTATGGTGCAGACTGGCTGAAATGTGATGAGGGTTCATTGTGGTCATGGCGTTTAGAGGTGGCAGGCTGACATCATACCTTGCCAGGGAGGGAATTCTCACTCCACCTAGTTCCCACCGCTCATACTGCACGCACACTGGGATGTCCATAGCTCCGAGCCATTCTGTTCTCCAGCAGAGGCTTTAGAGGTGAGACAGTAAGATATTCCTCTAGCTGGTAATGAGACAGTAAGATACTCCTCTAGCTGGTAATGAGACAGTAAGATACTCCTCTAGCTGGTAATGAGACAGTAAGATACTCCTCTAGCTGGTAATGAGACAGTAAAATACTCCTCTAGTTGGTAATGATAGATACTCCTCTAGCTGGTATTGATAGATACTCCTCTAGTTGGTAATGATAGATACTCCTCTAGCTGGTAATGATAGATACTCCTCTAGCTGGTAATGATAGATACTCCTCTAGTTGGTAATGATAGATACTCCTCTAGTTGGTAATGATAGATACTCCTCTAGTTGGTAATGATAGATACTCCTCCAGCTGGTAATGATAGATACTCCTCTAGCTGGTAATGATAGATACTCCTCTAGCTGGTAATGATACATACTCCTCTAGTTGGTAATGATAGATACTCCTCTAGCTGGTAATGATAGATACTCCTCTAGTTGGTAATGATAGATACTCCTCTAGCTGGTAATGCTAGATACTCCTCTAGTTGGTAATGATAGATACTCCTCTAGTTGGTAATGATAGATACTCATCTAGCTGGTAATGAGACAGTAAAATACTCCTCTAGCTGGTAATGATAGATACTCCTCTAGTTGGTAATCATGATACTCCTCTAGTTGGTATTAATAGATACTCCTCTAGCTGGTATTGATAGCTACTCCTCTAGTTGGTAATGATAGATACTCCTCTAGTTGGTAATGATAGATACTCCTCTAGTTGGTAATGATAGATACTCCTCTAGTTGGTAATGATAGATACTCCTCTAGTTGGTAATGATAGATACTCATCTAGCTGGTAATGAGACAGTAAAATACTCCTCTAGCTGGTAATGATAGATACTCCTCTAGTTGGTAATGATAGATACTCCTCTAGTTGGTATTGATAGATACTCCTCTAGTTGGTATTGATAGCTACTCCTCTAGCTGGTATTGATAGCTACTCCTCTAGTTGGTAATGATAGATACTCCTCTAGTTGGTAATGATAGATACTCCTCTAGTTGGTAATGATAGATACTCCTCTAGTTGGTAATGATAGATACTCCTCTAGTTGGTAATGATAGATACTCCTCTAGTTGGTAATGATAGATACTCCCCTAGCTGGTATTGATAGCTACTCCTCTAGTTGGTAATGATAGATACTCCTCTAGTTGGTATTGATAGATACTCCTCTAGTTGGTATTGATAGATACTCCTCTAGTTGGTAATGATAGATACTCCCCTAGTTGGTATTGATAGATACTCCTCTACTTGGTATTGATAGACACTCCTCTAGTTGGTAATGATAGATACTCCTCTAGTTGGTAATGATAGATACTCATCTAGCTGGTAATGAGACAGTAAAATACTCCTCTAGTTGGTATTGATAGATACTCCTCTAGCTGGTAATGATAGATACTCTAGTTGGTAATGATAGATACTCCTCTAGTTGGTAATGATAGATACTCCTCTAGCTGGTAATGATAGATACTCCTCTAGCTGGTAATGATAGATACTCCTATAGCTGGTATTGATAGATACTCCTCTAGCTGGTAATGATAGATACTCCTCTAGTTGGAATTGATAGATACTCCTCTAGCTGGTATTTATGGATACTACTCTAGCTGGTGATGAGACAGTAAAATACTCCTCTAGTTGGTATTGATAGATACTCCTCTAGCTGGTAATGATAGATACTCTAGTTGGTAATGATAGATACTCCTCTAGTTGGTAATGATAGATACTCCTCTAGCTGGTAATGATAGATACTCCTCTAGCTGGTAATGATAGATACTCCTATAGTTGGTAATGATAGATACTCCTCTAGTTGGTAATGATAGATACTCCTCTAGTTGGTAATGATAGATACTCCTCTAGTTGGTATTTATAGATACTCCTCTAGTTGGAATTGATAGATACTCCTCTAGTTGGTAATGATAGATACTCCTCTAGTTGGTAATGATAGATACTCCTCTAGTTGGTAATGATAGATGCTCCTCTAGTTGGTATTGATAAATACACCTCTGGCTGGTATTGATAGATACTCCTCTAGTTGGTAATGATAGATACTCCTCTAGTTGGTAATGATAGATACTCCTCTAGCTGGTAATGAGACATTAAAATACTCCTCTAGCTGGTAATGATAGATACTCCTCTAGTTGGTAATGATATATACTCCTCTAGTTGGTAATGATAGATACTCCTCTAGCTGGTAATGATAGATACTCCTCTAGTTGGTAATGATAGCTACTCCTCTAGCTGGTAATGATAGATACTCCTCTAGCTGGTAATGATAGATACTCCTCTAGTTGGTAATGATAGCTACTCCTCTAGCTGGTAATGATAGATACTCCTCTAGCTGGTAATGATAGATACTTCTCTAGTTGGTATTGATATATACTCCTCTAGCTGGTAATGAGACAATAAGATATTCCTCTAGTTGGTAATGATAGATACTCCTCTAGCTGGTAATGATAGATACTCCTCTAGTTGGTATTGATAGATACTCCTCTAGTTGGTAATGATAGCTACTCCTCTAGTTGGTAATGATAGATACTCCTCTAGTTGGTATTGATAGATACTCCTCTAGTTGGTAATGATAGATACTCCTCTAGTTGGTAATGATAGATACTCCTCTAGTTGGTTTTGATAGATACTCCTCTAGTTGGTATTGATAGATACTCCTCTAGCTGGTAATGATAGATACTCCTCTAGCTGGTAATGGTAGATACTCCTCTAGCTGGTAATGGTTGATACTCCTCTAGTTGGTATTGGTAGATACTCCTCTAGTTGGTAATGAGACAGTAAAATACTCCTCTAGCTGGTAATGATAGATACTCCTCTAGCTGGTAATGATAGATACTCCTCTAGCTGGTAATGATAGATACTCCTCTAGCTGGTAATCATAGATACTCCTCTAGTTGGTATTGATAGATACTCCTCTAGCTGGTATTGGTAGATCCTCCTCTAGTTGGTATTGGTAGATACTCCTCTAGTTGGTAATGAGACAGTAAAATACTCCTCTAGCTGGTAATGATAGATACTCCTCTAGCTGGTAATGATAGATACTCCTCTAGCTGGTAATGATAGATACTCCTCTAGCTGGTAATCATAGATACTCCTCTAGCTGCTATTGATAGATACTCCTCTAGTTGGTATTGATAGATACTCCTCTAGTTGGTAATGATAGATACTCCTCTAGTTGGTAATGATAGATACTCCTCTAGTTGGTATTGATAGATACTCCTCTAGCTGGTATTGATAGCTACTCCTCTAGTTGGTAATGATAGATACTCCTCTAGTTGGTAATGATAGATACTCCTCTAGTTGGTATTGATAGATACTCCTCTAGTTGGTAATGATAGATACTCCTCTAGTTGGTATTGATAGATACTCCTCTAGTTTGTAATGATAGATACTCCTCTAGTTGGTAATGATAGATACTCCTCTAGTTGGTATTGATAGATACTCCTCTAGTTGGTAATGATAGATACTCCTCTAGCTGGTAATGATAGAAACTCCTCTAGCTGGTAATGATAGATACTCCTCTAGCTGGTAATCATAGATACTCCTCTAGTTGGTAATGGTAGATACTCCTCTAGTTGGTATTGGTAGATACTCCTCTAGTTGGTAATGAGACAGTAAAATACTCCTCTAGCTGGTAATGGTACATACTCCTCTAGTTGGTATTGGTAGATACTCCTCTAGTTGGTATTGGTAGATACTCCTCTAGTTGGTATTGGTAGATCCTCCTCTAGTTGGTATTGAGCCTCGGATGAAAGCAGAATGTGGATATTTTTTAAGTGTTATATATACTGTGTAGGTATTCAGGACAGAATGGGGAGGTTGTTGAGCTGATAAAAGAGCTGAATTATTTTGACAGGGTTGTCTGGCTTCTCAAAAATATCTGTTGTGTTGAGTATCTTTCTCTTTGAAATCTGATCCATTGTGTTCTTTCACTCTTTCACTCTCTTTCTCTCTCTCTCTCTTTGTTTCTCTCTCTCTATTTCTCTCTTTGTTTCTCTCTCTCTATTTCTCTCTTTGTTTCTCTCTCAATTTCTCTCTTTGTTTCCTTCACAATTTCTCTCTTTGTTTCTCTCTCAATTTCTCTCTTTGTTTCTCTCTCTCTATTTTTATCTTTGTTTCTCTCTCAATTTCTCTCTTTGTTTATCTCTCTCTATTTTTCTCTTTGTTTCTCTCTCTCTATTTCTCTCTCTCTGTTTCTCTCTCTGTTTCTCTCTCACACTCTCTCTATTTCTCTCTCTCTATTTCTCTCTCTCTGTTTCTCTCTCTCTATTTCTCTCTCTGTTTCTCTCTCTCTGTTTCTCTCTCACACTCTCTCTCTATTTCTCTCTATTTCTCTCTCTCTGTTTCTCTCTCCGTCTCTCTGTGTGTCTCTCTCTCTCTCTCTCTCTCTCTCTCTCTCTGTTTCTATCTCTCTTTCCCTCTCTCTGTTTCTATCTCTCTTTCCCTTTCTCTCTCTCTCTCTGTTTCTCTCTCTCTCTGTCTCTCTCTGTCTCTCTCTGTCTCTCTCTTTCTTTCTCTCTCTCTCTCTCTCTCTCTCTCTCTCTCTCTCTCTCTCTCTCTCTCTCTCTCTCTCTCGCTCTCCCTCTCTCCCTCTCTCCCTCTCTCCCTCTCTCCCTCTCTCCCTCTCTCCCTCCCTCCCTCCCTCCCTCTCTAATGATTCCTCCTTTGGCTCTCTGAGGTAAAACAAAACCTGAACCCTGGCTCCTCTCCACATAAACAATACTCTGGGCTATATAATTGCGGTCACTTCAACTTCACTTATTTAAAACCAAAGTTTGCCTCTCTTCCTTATCTCTGACATGAGTGTTTGTGTTGGTAGATTATCTTCGTAGATTCTCTGATTTGCCCCTGTCCATCCCATCTCTTTATGGGCTGATACAACACTTATACAATCTATATCTAATCTGTATCCCTTTAGAGATAACAATCTATATCTAACCTGTATCTTTCCTTCCTCCCTCCCTCCCTCCCTGTAGATCTGTTACCTTTGGACTTCCTGTCGCGGGTCTTACCACCTGGCGGGGAGCCCCCCCTGCCTGAAGTGCACATGGTCCAGTCCAGGGGGGCCCGGGGCCTGCAGCTAGCCGGCTCTCAGGAGGCCCTCAGCTTCCCCGCTTCGCAGCTCTTCACCAACTGTGACCACTTCCCTTCTGAGTTCTCCTTCGTGGTCACGCTCAAGATCCCACGCCTTGCCAACAAGGTGAGGAAGAGGAAGACAACATGACGACAGAAACCACGACGACAGAAACCAGTTCTAATATAGTTCTAATATAGTTCTAAAATAGTTCTAATATAGTTCTAAAATAGTTCTAATATAGTTCTAAAATAGTTCTAATGTAGTTCTAAAATAGTTCTAAAATAGTTCTAATATAGTTCTAAAATAGTTCTAAAATAGTTCTAATATAGTTCTAAAATAGTTCTAAAATAGTTCTAATATAGTTCTAAAATAGTTCTAATATAGTTCTAAAATAGTTCTAATATAGTTCTAATATAGTTCTAATAGAGTTCTAATGTAGTTCTAAAATAGTTCTAATATAGTTCTAAAATAGTTCTAATATAGTTCTAAAATAGTTCTAATATAGTTCTAATATAGTTCTAATATAGTTCTAATATAGTTCTAAAATAGTTCTAAAATAGTTCTAAAATAGTTCTAATATAGTTCTAATATAGTTCTAATATAGTTCTAATATAGTTCTAATATAGTTCTAATATAGTTCTAAAATAGTTCTAATATAGTTCTAATATAGTTCTAATATAGTTCTAATATAGTTCTAAAATAGTTCTAATATAGTTCTAATATAGTTCTAATATAGTTCTAATAGAGTTCTAAAATAGTTCTAAAATAGTTCTAAAATAGTTCTAATATAGTTCTAATATAGTTCTAATATAGTTCTAATATAGTTCTAATATAGTTCTAATATAGTTCTAAAATAGTTCTAATATAGTTCTAATATAGTTCTAAAATAGTTCTAATATAGTTCTAAAATAGTTCTAATATAGTTCTAATATAGTTCTAATAGAGTTCTAAAATAGTTCTAATATAGTTCTAAAATAGTTCTAATATAGTTCTAATATAGTTCTAAAATAGTTCTAATATAGTTCTAATATAGTTCTAATATAGTTCTAATATAGTTCTAAAATAGTTCTAAAATAGTTCTAATATAGTTCTAAAATAGTTCTAATATAGTTCTAATATAGTTCTAATGTAGTTCTAATATAGTTCTAATATAGTTCTAAAATAGTTCTAAAATAGTTCTAATATAGTTCTAATAGAGTTCTAAAATAGTTCTAATATAGTTCTAATAGAGTTCTAATAGAGTTCTAAAATAGTTCTAATATAGTTCTAAAATAGTTCTAAAATAGTTCTAAAATAGTTCTAATATAGTTCTAATATAGTTCTAATATAGTTCTAATATAGTTCTAAAATAGTTCTAAAATAGTTCTAATATAGTTCTAATAGAGTTCTAAAATAGTTCTAATAGAGTTCTAATATAGTTCTAAAATAGTTCTAATATAGTTCTAAAATAGTTCTAAAATAGTTCTAAAATAGTTCTAATATAGTTCTAATATAGTTCTAAAATAGTTCTAAAATAGTTCTAAAATAGTTCTAATATAGTTCTAATATAGTTCTAATATAGTTCTAATATAGTTCTAAAATAGTTCTAAAATAGTTCTAATATAGTTCTAATATAGTTCTAATATAGTTCTAATATAGTTCTAAAATAGTTCTAAAATAGTTCTAATATAGTTCTAATAGAGTTCTAATATAGTTCTAATATAGTTCTAATATAGTTCTAATATAGTTCTAATATAGTTCTAATATAGTTCTAATAGAGTTCTAAAATAGTTCTAAAATAGTTCTAAAATAGTTCTAATATAGTTCTAATATAGTTCTAATATAGTTCTAATATAGTTCTAAAATAGTTCTAATATAGTTCTAAAATAGTTCTAATATAGTTCTAATATAGTTCTAATATAGTTCTAAAATAGTTCTAAAATAGTTCTAATATAGTTCTAATATAGTTCTAATAGAGTTCTAAAATAGTTCTAATATAGTTCTAATAGAGTTCTAAAATAGTTCTAATATAGTTCTAATAGAGTTCTAATAGAGTTCTAAAATAGTTCTAATATAGTTCTAAAATAGTTCTAAAATAGTTCTAAAATAGTTCTAATATAGTTCTAAAATAGTTCTAATATAGTTCTAATATAGTTCTAATATAGTTCTAAAATAGTTCTAATATAGTTCTAATATAGTTCTAATAGAGTTCTAATATAGTTCTAATAGAGTTCTAAAATAGTTCTAATATAGTTCTAAAATAGTTCTAAAATAGTTCTAATATAGTTCTAAAATAGTTCTAAAATAGTTCTAAAATAGTTCTAATATAGTTCTAAAATAGTTCTAAAATAGTTCTAATATAGTTCTAAAATAGTTCTAATATAGTTCTAATATAGTTCTAATATAGTTCTAAAATAGTTCTAATATAGTTCTAATATAGTTCTAATATAGTTCTAAAATAGTTCTAATGTAGTTCTAAAATAGTTCTAATATAGTTCTAATATAGTTCTAATATAGTTCTAATATAGTTATAAAATAGTTCTAAAATAGTTCTAATATAGTTCTAAAATAGTTCTAATATAGTTCTAAAATAGTTCTAATATAGTTCTAATATAGTTCTAATATAGTTCTAATATAGTTCTAATATAGTTCTAATATAGTTCTAATATAGTTCTAAAATAGTTCTAATATAGTTCTAATATAGTTCTAAAATAGTTCTAAAATAGTTCTAATATAGTTCTAAAATAGTTCTAATATAGTTCTAATATAGTTCTAAAATAGTTCTAAAATAGTTCTAATATAGTTCTAATATAGTTCTAATATAGTTCTAAAATAGTTCTAATGTAGTTCTAAAATAGTTCTAATATAGTTCTAATATAGTTCTAATATAGTTCTAATATAGTTATAAAATAGTTCTAAAATAGTTCTAATATAGTTCTAATATAGTTCTAATATAGTTATAAAATAGTTCTAATATAGTTCTAAAATAGTTCTAATATAGTTCTAATATAGTTATAAAATAGTTCTAATATAGTTCTAATATAGTTCTAATATAGTTCTAAAATAGTTCTAATAGAGTTCTAAAATAGTTCTAAAATAGTTCTAATATAGTTCTAATATAGTTCTAAAATAGTTCTAATATAGTTCTAATAGAGTTCTAAAATAGTTCTAAAATAGTTCTAATATAGTTCTAATATAGTTCTAATATAGTTCTAATAGAGTTCTAAAATAGTTCTAAAATAGTTCTAATATAGTTCTAATATAGTTCTAATATAGTTCTAATAGAGTTCTAAAATAGTTCTAATATAGTTCTAATATAGTTCTAAAATAGTTCTAATAGAGTTCTAAAATAGTTCTAATATAGTTATAAAATAGTTCTAAAATAGTTCTAATATAGTTCTAAAATAGTTCTAATATAGTTATAAAATAGTTCTAATGTAGTTCTAAAATAGTTCTAATATAGTTCTAATATAGTTCTAATATAGTTCTAATATAGTTCTAATATAGTTCTAATATAGTTCTAAAATAGTTCTAATATAGTTCTAATATAGTTCTAAAATAGTTCTAAAATAGTTCTAATATAGTTCTAATATAGTTCTAATATAGTTCTAATATAGTTCTAATATAGTTCTAAAATAGTTCTAAAATAGTTCTAATATAGTTCTAATATAGTTCTAATATAGTTCTAATAGAGTTCTAAAATAGTTCTAAAATAGTTCTAATATAGTTCTAATATACACTCTGCAGCAGCAGGACATATGAATGATTATGTGGATTATAATTAATGGATATTGTTTTGTAGGGGTTGATATATTTTTCATTAGTGTGTCAAATCAGACAAATGTGAAGTCTGACATTACAAGTTTGCATTTTCTTCTGTGCTGGACAATTCTCAGCAACAAAGGAGCGGTCAATTTAAGATACTACATCTTTAAGTTTGAAAATGAAATATTTGAAAGATCTGTCTGTCCCTCAGTGTGTCCTGGATGTCCTGTTGGTCAGTGTCTGTCCCTCAGTGTGTCCTGGATGTCCTGTTGGTCAGTGTCTGTCCCTCAGTGTGTCCTGGATGTCCTGTTGGTCAGTGTCTGTCCCTCAGTGTGTCCTGGATGTCCTGTTGGTCAGTGTCTGTCTCTCAGTGTGTCCTGGATGTCCTGTTGGTCAGTGTCTGTCCCTCAGTGTGTCCTGGATGTCCTGTTGGTCAGTGTCTGTCCCTCAGTGTGTCCTGGATGTCCTGTTGGTCAGTGTCTGTCCCTCAGTGTGTCCTGGATGTCCTGTTGGTCAGTGTCTGTCCCTTAGTGTGTCCTGGATGTCCTGTTGGGCAGTGTCTGTCCCTCAGTGTGTCCTGGATGTCCTGTTGGTCAGTGTCTGTCCCTCAGTGTGTCCTGGATGTCCTGTTGGTCAGTGTCTGTCCCTCATTGTGTCCTGGATGTACCTGTCCTGTTGGTCAGTGTCTGTCCCTCAGTGTGTCCTGGATGTACCTGTCCTGTTGGTCAGTGTCTGTCCCTCAGTGTGTCCTGGATGTCCTGTTGGTCAGTGTCTGTCCCTCAGTGTGTCCTGGATGTCCTGTTGGTCAGTGTCTGTCCCTCAGTGTGTCCTGGATGTCCTGTTGGTCAGTGTCTGTCCCTCAGTGAGTCCTGGATGTCCTGTTGGTCAGTGTCTGTCCCTCAGTGTGTCATGGATGGACCTGTCCTGTTGGTCAGTGTCTGTCCCTCAGTGTGTCCTGGATGTCCTGTCCTGTTGGTCAGTGTCTGTCCCTCAGTGTGTCCTGGATGGACCTGTCCTGTTGGTCAGTGTCTGTCCCTCAGTGTGTCCTGGATGTCCTGTTGGTCAGTGTCTGTCCCTCAGTGTGTCCTGGATGTCCTGTTGGTCAGTGTCTGTCCCTCAGTGTGTCCTGGATGGACCTGTTGGTCAGTGTCTGTCCCTCAGTGTGTCCTGGATGTCCTGTTGGTCAGTGTCTGTCCCTCAGTGTGTCCTGGATGTCCTGTTGGTCAGTGTCTGTCCCTCAGTGTGTCCTGGATGTCCTGTTGGTCAGTGTCTGTCCCTCAGTGTGTCCTGGATGTACCTGTCCTGTTGTTTGTGTCTCTCCTTCATACTGTATATCCTGTCTCCTGTCCTCCAGAGGAACGAGTACATCTTCTCGTTGGTGGAGGAGGAGTCAGACCGGCTGCTGATTGGTCTACTTGTCTCTCAGGAGAGGCTCCACTTTTTGTTCCAGGGCCCGACAGGCAAGAAACGGATCACGTTTAGGGCGGTGCGGCTGGCGGACAACCACTGGCACACAGTGGTGGTGGCCGTCACCGGGCGCTATGCTACACTCAGAGTGGACTGCGGTATGGCCCTGGAACTGTGAGTCACTCACTCACTCACACACACACACACACACACACACACACACACACACACACACACACACACACACACACACACACACACACACACACACACACTACGACACCCTTGTTTTTTGTTCTCCCCCCAGGGTCTATGAGAAGCCTTTCCCCAGTGATCTCTGCACTGCCCACTCCAGGTTCTACATCGGCAGCAGGAGGCGGTGGAAAGGACTGTTCTCTGTGAGTTTCCCTCTCCGTTGTCCTCCTGCATGCTTTAAGTCTGGTCCCCAGAGTCTCTCTTCGTTGTCCTCCTGCATGCTTTAAGTCTGGTCCCTAGAGTCTCTCTTCGTTGTCCTCCTGCATGCTTTAAGTCTGGTCCCCAGAGTCTCTCTTCGTTGTCCTCCTACATGCTTTAAGTCTGGTCCCCAGAGTCTGTTGGATTCCGACCTGAGTTCATTCCTTTTTTTAATGCACTTTTCTCTCTACTCGTATTCTGATCTCGGCAGGGAACATTACCCATAACTAACGTCTCTCTCTATAATAGGGTATGCTACACATGGTCTGTTACTAACTCTCTCTCTTTCTCAGGGTCTGCTGCGACAGCTGGTTCTGTTGCCTGGGTCAGATGCTACCTCCCGAGTGTGTCCCTCTTCAGACCCCAGACTGGCAGTCCTCTCTGTCCCTCAGGCCCTGCTCACCATGCCCATCACACCCACTGGGAACGACATAGTCCCCCTGTATCCTTACGGTGAGTAGAGATGATACACTACCCTCTGTATCGTAGCAGTGAGTAGAGATGATATACTACCCTATATCCTCTGTCTCCTTATGGTGAGTAGAGATGATACACTACCCTCTGTATCGTTGCAGTGAGTAGAGATGATATACTACCCTATATCCTCTGTCTCCTTATGGTGAGTAGAGATGATACACTACCCTCTATCCATTTGTCTCCTTATGGTGAGTAGAGATGATACACTACCCTCTATCCTCTGTCTCCTTATGGTGAGTAGAGATGATATACTACCCTCTATCCATTTGTCTCCTTATGGTGAGTAGAGATGATACACTACCCTCTATCCTCTGTCTCCTTATGGTGAGTAGAGATGATATACTACCCTCTATCCTCTGTATCATTATGGTGAGTAGAGATGATACACTACCCTCTATCCTCTGTCTACTTATGGTGAGTAGAGATGATATACTACCCTCTATCCTCTGTATCATTATGGTGAGTAGAGATGATACACTACTCTCTATCCTCTGTATCATTATGGTGAGTTGAGATGATACACTACCCTCTATCCTCTGTCTCCTTATGGTGAGTAGAGATGATATACTACCCTCTATCCATTTGTCTCCTTATGGTGAGTAGAGATGATACACTACCCTCTATTCTCTGTATCATTATGGTGAGTAGAGATGATATACTATCCTCTGTCTCCTTATGGTGAGTAGAGATTATATACTATCCTCTGTCTCCTTATGGTGAGTAGAGATGATACACTACCCTCTACCCTCTGTATCATTATGGTATTATGGTGAGTAGAGATGATATACTATCCTCTGACTCCTTATGATGAGTAGAGATGATATACTATCCTCTGTCTCCTTATGGTGAGTAGAGATGATATACTATCCTCTGTCTCCTTATGGTGAGTAGAGATGATATACTATCCTCTGTCTCCTTATGGTGAGTAGAGATGATATACTACCCTCTATCCTCTGTATCATTATGGTGAGTAGAGATGATATACTACTCTCTATCCTCTGTATCATTATGGTGAGTAGAGATGATACACTACCCTCTATCCTCTGTATCATTATGGTGAGTAGAGATGATATACTACTCTCTATCCTCTGTATCATTATGGTGAGTAGAGATGATACACTACCCTCTATCCTCTGTATCATTATGGTGAGTAGAGATGATATACTACCCTCTATCCTCTGTATCATTATGGTGAGTAGAGATGATACACTACCCTCTATCCTCTGTATCATTATGGTGAGTAGAGATTATATACTACCCTCTATCCTCTGTATCATTATGGTGAGTAGAGATGATATACTACCCTTTATCCTCTGTATCATTATGGTGAGTAGAGATGATATACTACCCTCTATCCTCTGTATCATTATGGTGAGTAGAGATGATACACTACTCTCTATCCTCTGTATCATTATGGTGAGTAGAGATGATACACTACCCTCTATCCTCTGTATCATTATGGTGAGTAGAGATGATATACTACCCTCTATCCTCTGTATCATTATGGTGAGTAGAGATGATATACTATCCTCTGTCTCCTTATGGTGAGTAGAGATTATATACTATCCTCTGTCTCCTTATGGTGAGTAGAGATGATACACTACCCTCTACCCTCTGTATCATTATGGTATTATGGTGAGTAGAGATGATATACTATCCTCTGACTCCTTATGATGAGTAGAGATGATATACTATCCTCTGTCTCCTTATGGTGAGTAGAGATGATATACTATCCTCTGTCTCCTTATGGTGAGTAGAGATGATACACTACCCTCTATCCTCTGTATCCTTATGGTGAGTAGAGATGATACACTACCCTCTATCCTCTGTATCCTTATGGTGAGTAGAGATGATATACTACCCTCTATCCTCTGTATCATTATGGTGAGTAGAGATGATATACTACCCTCTATCCTCTGTATCATTATGGTGAGTAGAGATGATACACTACCCTCTATCCTCTGTATCATTATGGTGAGTAGAGATGATATACTACCCTCTATCCTCTGTATCATTATGGTGAGTAGAGATGATACACTACCCTCTATCCTCTGTATCATTATGGTGAGTAGAGATGATATACTACCCTCTATCCTCTGTATCATTATGGTGAGTAGAGATGATACACTACCCTCTATCCTCTGTATCATTATTGTGAGTAGAGATGATATACTACCCTCTATCCTCTGTATCATTATGGTGAGTAGAGATGATACACTACCCTCTATCCTCTGTATCATTATGGTGAGTAGAGATGATATACTACCCTCTATCCTCTGTATCATTATGGTGAGTAGAGATGATACACTACCCTCTATCCTCTGTATCATTATGGTGAGTAGAGATTATATACTACCCTCTATCCTCTGTATCATTATGGTGAGTAGAGATGATATACTACCCTTTATCCTCTGTATCATTATGGTGAGTAGAGATGATATACTACCCTCTATCCTCTGTATCATTATGGTGAGTAGAGATGATACACTACCCTCTATCCTCTGTATCATTATGGTGAGTAGAGATGATACACTACCCTCTATCCTCTGTATCATTATGGTGAGTAGAGATGATACACTACCCTCTATCCTCTGTATCATTATGGTGAGTAGAGATGATATACTACCCTCTATCCTCTGTATCATTACGGTGAGTAGAGATGATACACTACCCTCTATCCTCTGTATCATTATGGTGAGTAGAGATGATATACTACCCTCTATCCTCTGTATCATTATGGTGAGTAGAGATGATACACTACCCTCTATCCTCTGTATCATTATGGTGAGTAGAGATGATATACTACCCTCTATCCTCAGTATCATTATTGTGAGTAGAGATGATATACTACCCTCTATCCTCAGTATCATTATGGTGAGTAGAGATGATATACTACCCTCTATCCATTTGTCTCCTTATGGTGAGTAGAGATGATATACTACCCTCTATCCTCTGTATCATTATGGTGAGTAGAGATGATACACTACCCTCTATCCTCTGTATCATTATGGTGAGTAGAGATGATACACTACCCTCTATCCTCTGTATCATGATGGTGAGTAGAGATGATACACTACCCTCTATCCTCTGTATCATTATGGTG
The DNA here is from genome assembly GCF_013265735.2 of Oncorhynchus mykiss. Classification (NCBI taxonomy): domain Eukaryota; kingdom Metazoa; phylum Chordata; class Actinopteri; order Salmoniformes; family Salmonidae; genus Oncorhynchus; species Oncorhynchus mykiss. The sequence continues at coordinate 51,426,094 of NC_048586.1, read as the reverse complement.
AGTAGAGATGATATCACGGTGAGTAGACCTGTGGACGGTTTTGCGTTGAGCTCTCCAAAACAATCACAATCTTCCTGGCGGATGATTATCTCTGTCCCTCCATGACTGGCTGGGTTTGGATTTGTTTTATAGCTGTAAATAGTTGTGTTGTGATGGTATGGTGAACAGGGTAACTGTATCTGTGAGTTGAGTCAGTGGTTGTGACAGTGATGTAGGGTCGGGTGTTTCATGTGTCTCTCTGTGAAAACACAGGGATGGGACCGTCTTGTTGTGTATACTGCCGTTCTCCTGATAGACACGGGGGAGGCTCAAATGACCTATTCCATAGATACAGTGCATTCGGAAAGTATTCAGACCCCTTGACTTCTTCCACATTTTGTTACGTTACAGCCTTATTCTAAAACGGATTCAATTGTATTTCCCCCTCATCAATCTAAGTTCACCGTCCGAGGTCCTGAGCGCTCTGTAGCACTGTAGCTCCATCAAGGATCTCTCTGTACTTTGCTCCGTTTATCTTTCCCTTGATCCTGACTAGTCTCACAGCCTCTGCCGCTGAGGCCGCTGTGTTCTTGGGGACCTTCAATGCTGCAGAAATGTGGTGGTCCCCTTCCCCAGATCTGTGCCTCGACACAATCCTGTCTCAGAGCTCTACGAACAATTCCTTCGACCTCATGGCTTGGGTTTTGCTCTGACATGCACTGTTAACTGTAAGACCTTATGTAGACAGGTGTGTGTCTTTCCAAATCATGTCCAATCAATTAAATTTACCACAGGTGGACTCCAATCCAGTTGTAGAAACATCTCAAGGATGATCAATGGAAACAGGATGCAGCAGAGCTCAATTTCGAGCCTCATAGCAAACAGTCTGAATACTTATGTAAAGAAGTTATTTCTGTTTTTATTTTATACATTTCCAAACATTTCTAAAACTAAAAATCTGTTTTAACTTTGTCATTATGGGGTTTTGTGTGTAGATTGATGAGGAAATAAGGCTGTAACGTAATTTTCTTTGGGGGGGGGGGTGGTCAAAGGGTCTGAATACTTTAGGAATGCACTGTATTTGGGCAGTAACTATAGGGCTTTGGTAAAAAAAAAAGTAGGGCACTATTTATTGAATATTGTGTGGTTTTGGGACCCAGGCATTGTGCAGGCTTAACAGAATGAAGACTATCAGAACGTTACTCTACCTGACGTCAGGTATAGCTACCGGATCCAAAACGAAACGATACATGGATCAATCACTAATTGTGTGTATTTAAGATCTCATTTGTTTGCTTCACCCTTTTTGATACTGTGAGTAGGATCCAAGCTAAACACTGCATTCAGACAGCTTGACTGATGTGTCTGGTCGTCCTCTGAGTGTGAAATCTGTCATTGAATACGTACTTATCGTTTTACTGCTGACAAACATTCATCATTAGTGATTCAGTGTGGGTTTTGGCACCTTCTCACTGCCGCGGCAGAACAATGAATCGTCTTTGTGAAACGGCGTAGATTTTGATTTTGGAAGCTCCTCGGCTCAACCGCTGCTAGCACATCAAGACGTCAACGTAAAACAGTCAGCAGCAAGGTTTAGTCGTGGCAGGACCACTGTGGAGATAAGACTCCAGGCTTGATGATGTTTTTATCATTGTTTATGTATGTAATGTCTCCATGTGGAGCAGTCTACCACTGTTACTTTGTAAATTGAATCAATCAATGTTTTTACACCTCTCAGGTTGGATCAACTTGAATTAATAGTTATATAACCTCATTGGCTAGGAGCTGTCAATACACATCAATATTGGTTAGGAGCTGTCAATACATCTCAATATTGGCTAGGAGCTGTCAATACACCTCAATATTGGTTAGGAGCTGTCAATACACATCAATATTGGCTAGGAGCTGTCAATACACATCAATATTGGCTAGGAGCTGTCAATACACCTCAATATTGGTTAGGAGCTGTCAATACATCTCAATATTGGTTAGGAGCTGTCAATACACATCAATATTGGTTAGGAGCTGTCAATACACATCAATATTGGTTAGGAGCTGTCAATACACATCAATATTGGCTAGGAGCTGTCAATACATCTCAATATTGGTTAGGAGCTGTCAATACACATCAGTGTTGGCTAGGAGCTGTCAATACACATCAATATTGGCTAGGAGCTGTCAATACATCTCAATATTGGTTAGGAGCTGTCAATACACATCAATATTGGCTAGGAGCTGTCAATACACATCAATATTGGTTAGGAGCTGTCAATACACATCAATATTGGCTAGGAGCTGTCAATACATCTCAATATTGGTTAGGAGCTGTCAATACACATCAATATTGGCTAGGAGCTGTCAATACACATCAATATTGGCTAGGAGCTGTCAATACACATCAATATTGGTTAGGAGCTGTCAATACACATCAATATTGGCTAGGAGCTGTCAATACACATCAGTGTTGTTTCCCCAAACATCTAGTCACCAGACATGTACGACAATTGAATAGGATCATCAGGATCAATTCAATTCCATTTACTTCAATTGAAATGAAATTCGACTCAATGCTCTCTCTCCTCCGTAACAGAGGCAGAAGTGTTCATAACCCCGGGGACCCAGCCTCCCTGTGCCAAGGCAGAGGAGGGCCAGCTGTGGTTTAACACACTGAAGAAAGGCCTGTTCCTATGTGATGGACGGCTGTGGATGCCTCTGCTGCAAGGTCAGATTTTTGTGTTTGACTGAAGTAATAGATTTCAGACCAGGAGTTAACATCCCTGGTTCTGCAGTGCCACAGGCATTGTCATGGTTTGGATTTTAATGGGAGACCAGGTGTGAAGAATTGAGCCAACTATGTTTGGTGAGGTGATTGGTGGAACCAGAGGTTGGTAGTTTGGCTCTGGTACTCCAGGACCAGGGTAACCTCTTCCTGGTCGAAATGTTGTCTTGTGTTCAGGAATAATCACTTATTCTATAGCGTAGATGCATCAGTGACAACCGACCAACTGAATAACGCTAGTCTCTAATGCACAGAGAAAGAGCGTCTGGACTATGTTGAAGACTACCAAGACCTTTACACCAACTCAGAGACGTTCGACATCGAGGTGTTCCACATCCCCTCCCAAGGACTGTTCGCTGCCACAGCCAATCGCGAGACCAAGCCGGGCTCTGGAATCTACAAGTGGGTGGATGGGAAGTTTCAAGTGTATCAGAACATCGTCACCTATGAAGCACGGGCATGGAAGTACTTCACTGTGGGCAACAAGGTGAGTACCTGTCTAGGTATGGTATATGATCAAAAGTAGTGCACTACAAAACAGAGTAGGGTGCCATTTGGGACAAAGTCCAAGATTTAAAGTCATCTTAATATGACTAGTGACTAGTTTGACTTGATAAACTTTCCCAGTGGCCATGGCTGGTTGGATGACATCATCTCAACCAGTTTAGCCTGCTGGATGAAGACTCCTCAGACCTCTGTCTATGAGGGTAATGGGGGGGGGGGGGGGAACATGACACCGGTCGAGTCTTTCTGCTCTCAACAACAGAGACTGCACCCCTAGAGCAAACACAACACAAACCCTGTGTAATGTCCACAGCTGCTCCCAGTCCCAGCACAGAGAGGTCTTTGATGTGGTCATGAACCTGAGGAAGAGGGAGCTGAAGGCTGCTGTCGTAAATCACACATGTATAATCACAGAAATGTATTTTGTCTGATGTTTATAATGATGATTTATGACCACCACCTCCCCACTTCCCCTTTAGTGTCATCTCACAGTTAATTACAGCTAGGAGTCAGAAGCCGTTTGGTTCTCTGTTCTGTCAACACCTGCTGCAGTGTACTTATCACTGGGCTGTGTCTGAAATGGCACCTTATTCCCTATATAGCGCACTACTTTTGACCAGAGACCTATGGGCCACGGTCAAAAGTAGTGCACTATGTAGGGAATAGGGTGCCATTTTGGACGGACATTAGGTGTTTTCTCACTCACCGTTGTTCATCTTGATTGTGTGTTACGTTATATTTGATGTGAAGAAAGATTGTAGTAAACTTGACTGTGAATGAACTGACATTTTACATCAGAAGACGCTCACTCAGAGTATAAAGTACACTGGAATGTATAGCGCACTATTTACGGGTCCTGACCAATTCTGCTATTTGTCGAGGGGTTTTTCCGCTGATCTTAACTTTTTTTTGTACATCGTGTCCCATGACCAAAAAGAGCCTCTGGACATCAGAACAGCATTCATTAACCTCGATTTGTATTAATATTTTTACTTCAATGAGTCAGCGGCACAGGACGTACTGCTCACCCAGGACCAGGCCCTAATCCCCGACACTCAACAGAGAAAGAGACGCCGATATAGAGGCTGACGTGCTGCTCACCCAGGGCCGGGCCCTAATCCCCGACACTATAGAGGCTGACGTACTGCTCACCCAGGGCCCTAATCCCTGACACTCAACAGAGAAAGAGATGCCGATATAGAGGCTGACGTGTGGGAACCCCGACGAAGCGAGAGAAAATAAACCACCATACAAAGCTCTCCCTCGCCCTCCATTTGGCAAGTCGGACCATAAATCTATCTTCCTGATTCCTGCTTACAAGCAAAATCTCAAACAGGATGTAATGCGCTTAATACGAAAGTGGTCAGATGCTAAGCTACAGGAACGTTCGCTAGCACAAATATGTTTCCGGGACTCATCCGATGGCATTGAGGAGTTCTCCACATCAGCTTCATTAATAAGTGTGTCAACGACATCGTCCCCACAGTGACCGTACGTACATATCCCAACCAGAAGCCATGAATTGTAGATAACATCTACACTGAACTAAAGGCTAGAGCTGCCGCCTTCAAGGACTAACCCGGACGCCAGCTAAGCCCTCCGACGAACCATCAAACAGGCAAAACGTCAATACAGGAACAAGATCAAATCCTACTACAATGGCTCTGCCGCTCATCAGATGTGTTAGGGCTTTCAAACTACTATAGACTACAAGGGGAAGCACAGCCGAGAGCTGCCCAGTGACACGAGCCTACCAGATGAGCTAAATGCCTTCTATGCTCACTTCGAGGCAAGTAACACTGAAACATGCATGAGAGCACCAGCTGTTCCGGACGACTGTGTGATCACACTCTCCGCAACCGGTGTGAGTAAGACAGGTCAACATTCACAAGGCTGCAGGGCCAGACGGATTACCAGGACGTGCATTCCGAGCTGTGTCTTCACTGATATTTTCAACCCCTCCTTGTCTGAGTCTGTAATACCAACATGTTTCAAGCAGACCACCATAGTGCCTGTGCCCAAGAACACTAAAGTAACCTGACTAAATGACTACCGACCTGTAGCACTCATGTCTGTAGCCATGAAGTGCTTTGAAAGGCTGGTCATGGCTCACACCATTATCCCAGAAACCCTAGACCCACTCCAATTTGCATACCGCCCAACAGATCCACAGATGATGCAATCTCTATTGCACTCCACACTGCCCTTTCCCACCTGGACAAAAGGAACACCTATGTGAGAATGCTGTTCATTGACTACAGCTCAGCGTTCAACACCATAGTGCCCTCAAAGCCCATCACTAAGCTAAGGACCCTGGGACTAAACACCTCCCTCTGCAACTGGATCCTGACGGGCCGTCCCCAGGTGGTAAGGGTAGGAACAACACATCCGCCACGCTGATCCTCAACACGGGGGTCCCTCAGGGGTGCGTGCTTAGTCCCCTCCTGTACTCCCAGTCTCTGTTATTATCTATGCATAGTCACTTTAATAACTCTAACTACATGTACATATTACCTCAATTACCTCGAAGAATTACCTCCACACTGACACATTGACTCTGTACCGGTACCCCCTGTATATACAGTGCCTTGCGAAAGTATTCGGCCCCCTTGAACTTTGCGACCTTTTGCCACATTTCAGGCTTCAAACATAAAGATATAAAACTGTATTTTTTTGTGAAGAATCAACAACAAGTGGGACACAATCATGAAGTGGAACGACATTTATTGGATATTTCAAACTTTTTTAACAAATCAAAAACTGAAAAATTGGGCGTGCAAAAGTATTCTAAAGTAATGGGCTCGTAAGTAAGCATTTCACTGTGAGGTCTACTACACCTGTTGTATTCAGCATTTCACTGTGAGGTCTACTACACCTGTTGTATTCAGCATTTCACTGTGAGGTCTACTACACCTGTTGTATTCAGCATTTCACTGTAAGGTCTACTACACCTGTTGTATTCAGCATTTCACTGTGAGGTCTACTACACCTGTTGTATTCAGCATTTCACTGTAAGGTCTACTACACCTGTTGTATTCAGCATTTCACTGTGAGGTCTACTACACCTGTTGTATTCAGCATTTCACTGTAAGGTCTACTACACCTGTTGTATTCAGCATTTCACTGTGAGGTCTACTACACCTGTTGTATTCAGCATTTCACTGTGAGGTCTACTACACCTGTTGTATTCAGCATTTCACTGTAAGGTCTACGACACCTGTTGTATTCAGCATTTCACTGTAAGGTCTACTACACCTGTTGTATTCAGCATTTCACTGTAAGGTCTACTACACCTGTTGTATTCAGCATTTTACTGTGAGGTCTACTACACCTGTTGTATTCAGCATTTCACAGTGAGGTCTACTACACCTGTTGTAGTCAGCATTTCACTGTAAGGTCTACTACACCTGTTGTATTCAGCATTTCACTGTGAGGTCTACTACACCTGTTGTATTCAGCATTTCACTGTAAGGTCTACTACACCTGTTGTATTCAGCATTTTACTGTGAGGTCTACTACACCTGTTGTATTCAGCATTTCACAGTGAGGTCTACTACACCTGTTGTATTCAGCATTTCACTGTAAGGTCTACTACACCTGTTGTATTCATCATTTCACTGTGAGGTCTACTACACCTGTTGTATTCAGCATTTCACTGTGAGGTCTACTACACCTGTTGTATTCAGCATTTCACTGTAAGGTCTACTACACCTGTTGTATTCAGCATTTCACTGTAAGGTCTACTACACCTGTTGTATTCAGCATTTTACTGTGAGGTCTACTACACCTGTTGTATTCAGCATTTCACAGTGAGGTCTACTACACCTGTTGTAGTCAGCATTTCACTGTAAGGTCTACTACACCTGTTGTATTCAGCATTTCACTGTAAGGTCTACTACACCTGTTGTATTCAGCATTTTACTGTGAGGTCTACTACACCTGTTGTAGTCAGCATTTCACTGTAAGGTCTACTACACCTGTTGTATTCAGCATTTCACTGTGAGGTCTACTACACCTGTTGTATTCAGCATTTCACTGTGAGGTCTACTACACCTGTTGTATTCAGCATTTCACTGTGAGGTCTACTACACCTGTTGTATTCAGCATTTCACTGTAAGGTCTACTACACCTGTTGTATTCAGCATTTCACTGTAAGGTCTACTACACCTGTTGTTTTCAGCATTTCACTGTGAGGTCTACTACACCTGTTGTATTCAGCATTTCACTGTAAGGTCTACTACACCTGTTGTATTCAGCATTTCACTGTAAGGTCTACTACACCTGTTGTATTCAGCATTTCACTGTAAGGTCTACTACACCTGTTGTTTTCAGCATTTCACTGTAAGGTCTACTACACCTGTTGTATTCAGCATTTCACTGTAAGGTCTACTACACCTGTTGTATTCAGCATTTCACTGTGAGGTCTACTACACCTGTTGTATTCAGCATTTCACTGTAAGGTCTACTACACCTGTTGTATTCGGCGCATGTGACAAATACAATTTGATATGATTTGATTGTCCTCCTGTCACAGATGTTCCTAGCAGTGGCTAACTCCAAGGGCCAGCCCGGCGGGGAGTGGGAGGAGTCAGTGATCTACAAGTGGAGCAGCAGGAAGTTAATGTTTCTACCTTATCAGACCATAGAGACACACAGTGCTCTGGACTGGGAGGCCTTCAGCATACAGGAACAACATTTCCTGGCTGTGGCCAATCACAGACGAGGTAAGGTACCCCCAATGGCAAATCACAGAACAGGTCATCTCAGAACTCAGAACTAAATCTTGTATGTGATGGCCAGCTAAGAGACAACAGGCGAGGGTACAATGCAGTCTGTCTGCCAATCACGACTGTGTTGTAAACTTTGGAAGGATTATGGGAGAGAAGGATGTAAATTCCACCAATAATCCCAGGCTAAGATTGGTGCTCAGCCAATTACAATACAATGTTTAAAGACCAGTAAGATTTGCCCAACCAAGAATACCTCCCTGACTTCTCTCAGTCCACAGTCTCTCTGCTGGCATCACTGCTCTAACACGGGGCTGCGGGCTTCTACGTGCTGGCAGAGTGCCGGCAGAGTGCCGGCTGCTGCAGGTGTACAGGCTGTGCTGATGTGGGGTTGCTCTGATTTAACTGTTAGATGTCTTGTTAGATCCATGAAAAGCGCTCCTTTATGGCTCCTTTATGGATCTTTTGAGCTTTGATCAATGAAAGACAGGGAACACTATAACTTCACAGGATGGGAAGGGAGAGGTGGAGAGGAGGGAAGGTGGAGGGAAGGGGAGGGAAGGGAGAGGTGGAGGGAAGGGAGAGGTGGAGGGAAGGGAGAGGGGAGGGAAGGGAAGGAGGGGGAGTGAAGGAGAGGAGAGGTGGAGGGAAGGAGAGGAGAGGGGAAGGGAAGGAGATGAGAGGGGAAGGGAAGGAGAGGAGAGGTGGAGGGAAGGGAGAGAGGGAGGGAAGGGAGAGATGGAGGGAAGGGAGAGGTGGAGGGAAGTGAGAGGGGAAGGAAGGAGGGGGAGGGAAGGAGAGGAGAGGTGGAGGGAAGGAGATGAGAGGGGAAGGGAAGGAGAGGAGAGGTGGAGGGAAGGAGATGAGAGGGGAAGGGAAGGAGAGGAGAGGTGGAGGGAAGGAGAGGAGAGGTGGAGGGAAGGGAGAGGGGGAGGGAAGGGAGAGGGGGAGGGAAGGAGAGGTGGAGGGAAGGGGGGGGAAGGGAGAGGGGGAGGGAAGGAGAGGTGGAGGGAAGGAGAAGGGGGAGAAGTGGATGGAAGGGGGGAAGGGAAGGAGAGGGGGAGGGAAGGAGAGGAGAGGTGGAGGGAGGGAGAGATGGAGGGAAGGGGGAGGGAAGGAGAGGTGGAGAGGTCTAGAGGGGGAGGGAAGGAGGGGTGGAGAGGTCTAGATGGGGAGGGAAAGAGGGGTGGAGAGGTCTAGATGGGGAGGGAAGGAGGGGTGGAGGGGTCTAGAGGGGGAGGGAAGAAGAGGTGGAGGGAAGGAGGGGTGGAGAGGTCTAGAGGTGGAGGGAAGGAGGGGTGGAGGGAAGGAGAGGTCTAGAGGTTGAGGGGTGGAGAGGTCTAGAGGTGGAGGGAAGGAGGATTGGAGGGAAGGGGGGGTGGAGGGAAGGAGAGGTGGAGGGGTCTAGAGGTGGAGGGAAGGAGAGGTCTAGAGGTGGAGGAAGGAGGGGTGGAGGGGTCTAGAGATGGAGAGGTGGAGGGGTCTAGAGGTGGAGGGAAGGAGGGGTGGAGAGGTCTAGAGGTGGAGGGAAGGAGGGTGGAGGGGTCTAGAGGTGGAGGGAAGGAGGGGTGGAGGGAAGGAGAGTTGGAGGGGTGGAGAGGTCTAGAGGTGGAGGGGTGGAGGGGTCTAGAGATGGAGGGAAGGAGGGGTCTAGAGGTGGAGGGAAGGAGGGGTGGAGGGAAGGAGGGGTGGAGAGGTCTAGGGGTGGAGGGAAGGAGCGGTCTAGAGGTGGAGGGATGGAGGGGTGGAGGGGTCTAGAGATGGAGAGATGGAGGGGTGGAGAGGTCTAGAGGTGGAGGGAAGGAGGAGTGGAGGGGTCTAGAGATGGAGGGGTGGAGGGAAGGAGGGGTCTAGAGGTGGAGGGAAGGAGGGGTGGAGGGAAGGAGGGGTCTAGAGGTGGAGGGAAGGAGGGGTGGAGGGAAGGAGGGGTGGAGAGGTCTAGAGGGGGAGGGAAGGAGGGGTCTAGAGGTGGAGGGAAGGAGGGGTGGAGGGAAGGAGGGGTCTAGAGGTGGAGGGAAGGAGAGGTGGAGGGGTCTAGACATGGAGGGGTGGAGGGAAGGAGGGGTGGAGGGAAGGAGGGGTGGAGGGAAGGAGGGGTCTAGAGGTGGAGGGAAGGAGAGGTGGAGGGAAGGAGGGGTGGAGAGGTCTAGAGGTGGAGGGAAGGAGGGGTGGAGGGAAGGAGAGGTCTGGAGGTGGAGGGAAGGAGAGTTGGAGGGGTCTAGAGATGGAGGAGTGGAGGGGTCTAGAGATGGAGGGGTGGAGGGAAGGAGAGTTGGAGGGGTCTAGAGGTGGAGGGTAGGAGGGGTGGAGGGGTCTAGAGATGGAGGGGTGGAGGGGTGGAGGGGTCTAGAGGTGGAGGGAAGGAGGGGTGGAGGGAAGGGGGGGGAGGGAGAGGTGGAGGGAAGGAGAGGTGGAGGGAAGGAGAAGGGGGAGAAGTGGATGGAAGGGGGGGAGGGAAGGAGAGGGGGAGGGAAGGAGAGGAGAGGTGGAGGGAGGGAGAGATGGAGGGAAGGGGGAGGGAAGGAGAGGTGGAGAGGTCTAGAGGGGGAGGGAAGGAGGGGTGGAGAGGTCTAGATGGGGAGGGAAAGAGGGGTGGAGAGGTCTAGATGGGGAGGGAAGGAGGGGTGGAGGGGTCTAGAGGGGGAGGGAAGGAGAGGTGGAGGGAAGGAGGGGTGGAGAGGTCTAGAGGTGGAGGGAAGGAGGGGTGGAGGGAAGGAGAGGTCTAGAGGTGGAGGGGTGGAGAGGTCTAGAGGTGGAGGGAAGGAGGATTGGAGGGAAGGGGGGGTGGAGGGAAGGAGAGGTGGAGGGGTCTAGAGGTGGAGGGAAGGAGGGGTGGAGGGAAGGAGTGGTCTAGAGGTGGAGGGAAGGAGGGGTGGAGGGAAGGAGGGGTGGAGAGGTCTAGAGGGGGAGGGAAGGAGGGGTCTAGAGGTGGAGGGGTGGAGGGAAGGAGGGGTGGAGAGGTCTAGGGGTGGAGGGAAGGAGCGGTCTAGAGGTGGAGGGAAGGAGGGGTGGAGGGGTCTAGAGATGGAGAGATGGAGGGGTGGAGGGGTCTAGAGGTGGAGGGAAGGAGGGGTGGAGGGGTCTAGAGATGGAGGGAAGGAGGGGTGGAGGGAAGGAGGGGTCTAGAGGTGGAGGGAAGGAGGGGTGGAGGGAAGGAGTGGTCTAGAGGTGGAGGGAAGGAGGGGTGGAGGGAAGGAGGGGTGGAGAGGTCTAGAGGGGGAGGGAAGGAGGGGTCTAGAGGTGGAGGGAAGGAGGGGTGGAGGGAAGGAGGGGTCTAGAGGTGGAGGGAAGGAGAGGTGGAGGGGTCTAGACATGGAGGGGTGGAGGGAAGGAGGGGTGGAGGGAAGGAGGGGTCTAGAGGTGGAGGGAAGGAGAGGTGGAGGGAAGGAGGGGTGGAGAGGTCTAGAGGTGGAGGGAAGGAGGGGTGGAGGGAAGGAGAGGTCTAGAGGTGGAGGGAAGGAGAGTTGGAGGGGTCTAGAGATGGAGGGGTGGAGGGAAGGAGAGTTGGAGGGGTCTAGAGGTGGAGGGAAGGAGGGGTGGAGGGGTCTAGAGATGGAGGGGTGGAGGGGTGGAGGGGTCTAGAGGTGGAGGGAAGGAGGGGTGGAGAGGTGGAGGGGTGGAGAGGTCTAGAGGTAGATGGAAGGAGGGGTGGAGGGAAGGAGAGTTGGAGGGTTGGAGAGGTCTAGAGGGTGAGGGAAGGAAGGGTGGAGGGGTCTAGAGGTGGAGGGAAGGAGGGGTGGAGGGAAGGAGGGGTTAGAGGTGGAGGGAAGGAGGGGTGGAGGGAAGGAGGGGTGGAGAGGTCTAGAGGGGGAGGGAAGGAGGGGTGGAGAGGTCTAGAGGTGGAGGGAAGCAGGGGTGGAGGGAAGGAGGGGTGGAGGGAAGGAGGGGTGTAGGGGTCTAGAGGTGGAGGGAAGGAGGGGTGGAGGGAAGGAGGGTGGAGGGAAGGAGAGGTGGAGGGGTCTAGAGGTGGAGGGGTTGAGGGGTCTAGAGGTGGAGGGGTAGAGGGAAGGGTCGGCACACAGATATGGGATGCAAAGAGCCACAGGAATGACAAAATCCAAGATAATCTGATCCAAATACACAAAAAAAAAGTAACAACAAAGCTAGAAATTGGAAGCCTACAGAGGAGAGGTGGAGGGAAGGGAGAGGGGGAGGGAAGGAGGGGGAAGGAAGGAGAAGGGGGAGAAGTGGATGGAAGGGGGGAAGGGAAGGAGAGGTGGAGGGAAGGGAGAGGGGGAGGGAAGGAGAGGTGGAGGGAGGGAGAGATGGAGGGAAGGGGGAGGGAAGGAGAGGGGGAGGGAAGGGGAGGGAAGGAGAGGAGAGGGGGAGGGAAGGAGAGGAGAGGTGGAGGGAGGGAGAGATTGAGGGAAGGGGGAGGGAAGGAGAGGTGGAGAGGTGGAGGGAAGGGACAGGTAGAGGAAAGGGAGAGGTGGAGGGAAGGAGAGGTGGAGAGGTGGAGAGGTGGAGGGAAGGAGAGGTGGAGAGGTGGAGAGGTGGAGGGAAGGAGAGGTGGAGAGGTGGAGGGAAGGGACAGGTAGAGGGAAGGGAGAGGTGGAGGGAAGGAGAGGTGGAGAGGTCTAGAGGGGGAGGGAAGGAGGGGTGGAGAGGTCTAGATGGGGAGGGAAAGAGGGGTGGAGAGGTCTAGATGGGGAGGGAAGGAGGGGTGGAGGGGTCTAGAGGGGGAGGGAAGGAGAGGTGGAGGGGTCTAGAGGTGGAGGGGTAGAGGGAAGGGTGTGCACACAGATACGGGATGCAAAGAGCCACAGGAATGACAAAATCCAAGATAATCTGATCCAAATACACACAAACAAAGTAACAACAAAGCTAGAAGTTGGAAGCCTACAGCCTGTGTATGAAGTTAGATAGTTGTTTTACATTTAACATTGTACCGTTACAGTATGTGGTGTAGTATATCCTGTTTATCTCAACTTACGTCATCACTTCCCAATCAAAGGTTGTAACAACAGATGTAAATCTCCTGAATATTATTACAGAATATGCATAACACCAAGTTAGACATACCTAATACATTTTAAAAAGATCATCACTGTCAGTTGTGAATGATAATTCTTCACGTTTTACCGGTGAAATATCCCAACTGCATCTACATGCCAATCAATTGATCTCAATCTGTTTAAAGGGAATATCCAGTTAAATCTTCTTGAATGACTGTTGCTGATCGAATTAGAGCACATGGTGTTAACTAGTCGACTATCTTGTATTTGGTTTCAATCAAAGCATAAACCCTGCCTATTGGCTCAAAGCATAAACCCTGCCTATTGGCTCAAAGCATAAACCCTGCCTATTGGCTCAAAGCATAAACCCTGCCTATTGGCTCAAAGCATAAACCCTGCCTATTGGCTCAAAGCATATACCCTGCCTATTGGCTCAAAGCATAAACCCTGCCTATTGGCTCAAAGCATAAACCCTGCCTATTGGCTCAAAGCATAAACCCTGCCTATTGGCTCAAAGCATAAACCCTGCCTATTGGCTCAAAGCATATACCCTGCCTATTGGCTCAAAGCATAAAATGTCACTAGAAGTGAGGAGGTGTTGTTGGTCGACCAGTAACATCATAGGACCTATGGTGTTATATTCAGTTCTGTTACAGGGAGTACAGGGAGCTCTGATACCATGACTATGATGTTACAATGTAGACTGATACCATGACTATGATGTTACAATGTAGACTGATACCATGACTATGATGTTACAATGTAGACTGATAATATGACTATGATGTTAAAATGTAGACTGATACCATGACTATGATGTTACAATGTAGACTGATACCATGACTATGATGTTAAAATGTAGACTGATATCATGACTATGATGTTAAAATGTAGACTGCTACCATGACTATGATGTTAAAATGTAGACTGCTACCATGACGATGATGTTAAAATGTAGACTGATACCATGACTATGATGTTACAATGTAAACTGATACCATGGCTATGATGTTAAAATGTAGACTGATACCATGACTATGATGTTAAAATGTAGACTGATACCATGACTATGATGTTAAAATGTAGACTGATACCATGACTATGATGTTCAAATGTAGACTGATACCATAGACTGATACCATGACTATGATGTTAAAATGTAGACTGATACCATGACTATGATGTTAAAATGTAGACTGATACCATAGACTGATACCATGACTATGATGTTAAAATGTAGACTGATACCATGACTATGATGTTCAAATGTAGACTGATACCATAGACTGATACCATGACTATGATGTTAAAATGTAGACTGATACCATGACTATGATGTTAAAATGTAAACTGATACCATAGACTGATACCATGACTATGATGTTAAAATGTAGACTGATACCATGACTATGATGTTAAAATGTAGACTGATACCATGACTATGATGTTAAAATGTAGACTGATACCATGACTATGATGTTAAAATGTAGACTGATACCATGACTATGATGTTAAAATGTAGACTGATACCATGACTATGATGTTAAAATGTAGACTGATACCATGACTATGATGTTAAAATGTAGACTGATACCATGACTATGATGTTAAAATGTAGACTGATACCATAGACTGATACCATGACTATGATGTTAAAATGTAGACTGATACCATGACTATGATGTTCAAATGTAGACTGATACCATAGACTGATACCATGACTATGATGTTAAAATGTAGACTGATACCATGACTATGATGTTAAAATGTAGACTGATACCATAGACTGATACCATGACTATGATGTTAAAATGTAGACTGATACCATGACTATGATGTTAAAATGTAGACTGATACCATAGACTGATACCATGACTATGATGTTAAAATGTAGACTGATACCATGACTATGATGTTAAAATGTAGACTGATACCATAGACTGATACCATGACTATGATGTTAAAATGTAGACTGATACCATGACTATGATGTTAAAATGTAGACTGATACCATGACTATGATGTTAAAATGTAGACTGATACCATGACTATGATGTTAAAATGTAGACTGATACCATGACTATGATGTTAAAATGTAGACTGATACCATGACTATGATGTTAAAATGTAGACTGATACCATGACTATGATGTTAAAATGTAGACTGATACCATGACTATGATGTTAAAATGTAGACTGATACCATAGACTGATACCATGACTATGATGTTAAAATGTAGACTGATACCATGACTATGATGTTCAAATGTAGACTGATACCATAGACTGATACCATGACTATGATGTTAAAATGTAGACTGATACCATGACTATGATGTTAAAATGTAGACTGATACCATAGACTGATACCATGACTATGATGTTAAAATGTAGACTGATACCATGACTATGATGTTAAAATGTAGACTGATACCATGACTATGATGTTAAAATGTAGACTGATACCATGACTATGATGTTACAATGTAGACTGATACCATGACTATGATGTTAAAATGTAGACTGATACCATGACTATGATGTTAAAATGTAGACTGATACCATGACTATGATGTTACAATGTAGACTGATACCATGACTATGATGTTAAAATGTAGACTGATACCATGACTATGATGTTAAAATGTAGACTGATACCATAGACTGATACCATGACTATGATGTTAAAATGTAGACTGATACCATGACTATGATGTTAAAATGTAGACTGATACCATAGACTGATACCATGACTATGATGTTAAAATGTAGACTGATACCATGACTATGATGTTAAAATGTAGACTGATACCATAGACTGATACCATGACTATGATGTTAAAATGTAGACTGATACCATGACTATGATGTTAAAATGCAGACTGATACCATAGACTGATACCATGACTATGATGTTAAAATGTAGACTGATACCATGACTATGATGTTAAAATGTAGACTGATACCATGACTATGATGTTACAATGTAGACTGATACCATGACTATGATGTTAAAATGTAGACTGATACCATAGACTGATACCATGACTATGATGTTAAAATGTAGACTGATACCATGACTATGATGTTAAAATGTAGACTGATACCATGACTATGATGTTAAAATGTAGACTGATACCATGACTATGATGTTACAATGTAGACTGATACCATGACTATGATGTTAAAATGTAGACTGATACCATGACTATGATGTTAAAATGTAGACTGATGCCATGACTATGATGTTAAAATGTAGACTGATACCATGACTATGATGTTAAAATGTAGACTGATACCATGACTATGATGTTACAATGTAGACTGATACCATGACTATGATGTTAAAATGTAGACTGATACCATGACTATGATGTTAAAATGTAGACTGATACCATGACTATGATGTTAAAATGTAGACTGATACCATGACTATGATGTTACAATGTAGACTGATACCATGACTATGATGTTAAAATGTAGACTGATACCATGACTATGATGTTAAAATGTAGACTTGTCAGCTTTCATTTGAGGTTATTTTAATCCGTTTAGAAATTACAGCACTTTTTTGTACATTTGGAGTCATTTTTAGTGTAAAATAAGAATAATATATATTTCTAAACACTTTTACGTGAATGTGGATGATACCATGGTTACGGATAATTCTGAATGAATCGTGAATAATGATGATTGAGAATGTTAGAGGCATAAATATCATACCCCCAAAACTGCTAACCTCCCCTGTTATTGTAATGGTGAGAGGTTAGCATGTCTGGGGGTTATGATATAAAATGCTAACCCCCCCTGTTATTGTAATGGTGAGAGGTTAGCATGTCTTGGGGTTATAATATAAAATGCTAACCTCCCCTGTTATTGTAATGGTGAGAGGTTAGCATGTCTTGGGGTTATGATATAAAATGCTAACCCCCCCTGTTATTGTAATGGTGAGAGGTTAGCATGTCTTGGGGTTATAATATAAAATGCTAACCTCCCCTGTTATTGTAATGGTGAGAGGTTAGCATGTCTTGGGGTTATGATATAAAATGCTAACCTCCCCTGTTATTGTAATGATGAGAGGTTAGCATGTCTTGGGGTTATGATATAAAATGCTAACCTCCCCTGTTATTGTAACGATGAGAGGTTAGCATGTCTTGGGGTTATGATATAAAATGCTAACCTCCCCTGTTATTGTAATAATGAGAGGTTAGCATGTCTGGGGGTTATGATATAAAATGCTAACCCCCCCTGTTATTGTAATGGTGAGAGGTTAGCATGTCTTGGGGTTATAATATAAAATGCTAACCTCCCCTGTTATTGTAATGGTGAGAGGTTAGCATGTCTTGGGGTTATGATATAAAATGCTAACCTCCCCTGTTATTGTAACGATGAGAGGTTAGCATGTCTTGGGGTTATGATATAACATGCTAACCTCCCCTGTTATTGTAATGGTGAGAGGTTAGCATGTCTTGGGTGTATGATATAAAATGCTAACCGCCCCTGTTATTGTAACGATGAGAGGTTAGCATGTCTTGGGGTTATGATATAAAATGCTAACCTCCACTGTTATTGTAATGGTGAGACGTTAGCATGTCTTGGGGGTAGTATATTAAATGCTAACCTCCCCTGTTATTGTAATGGTGAGAGGTTAGCATGTCTTGGGGGTATGATATAAAATGCTAACCGCCCCTGACACTATTGGCCATATTGTTTTGTCTTGATGAAAGGTACAGTTTGTGCTGTGGTATACAATCCCGTCCGTGTATTTTATAGGTGACAACAATCACAACATCGACAGTGTGATTTACCGGTGGAACCCAGGGACCAAGGTGTTTGAGGTGAATCAGACCCTCGAGACTTCTGGGGCCTACGACTGGGAGTTCTTTTCCGTGGGCCCATACCACTTCCTGGTGGTGGCCAACACTTTCGATGGAATATCCACCAACATCAACTCCACCATATACATCTGGCTGGGAGGAATGTTCCAGCCATTTCAATACATCAAGGTGAGATGGTCCAGTTAGTAGCTACGAGGCATATCTAGGGCTGCAAAATCCCGGTTGGAAGTTTCCCCTGGAATTTAGAAGAAAGAAGCAATAAAATAATAATAAAATCAAGAGAATAGTCCAATTGGGATTTCTGGAAAAACCTGGGGGATTTGGGGAAAGTTACCAGTTAATTTTTAAATTCCGTTTAGTTCTGGGTTTTACTGCTCAATTCACAGCTTGTGCCGTTTCTCTAGAGATATTTTTTCTCTGTTGTCCAACTCCTTATAGTTAAAGATTCACTATCCAGAAATCGCTCCGTCATTTCCTGTTTGCTAAAATTGTAATAGTTTGCCTAATTTCAGTTAGCAGTCATTTTGTGGAGAATCATTGTACCATCTAAACCGCAGCAAAATATATTTTCCCTAACCAAAAAATTGTATATTCAGCTATTTAAAAGTGAAAGCCACAAAAACTTAACTTCAGAACAGGAAGTATATAAATAGCACACACAGAACAGATCTACTGTTATTAGACATGCTTTCAACTGCATGCAAAGATCTATAAATCACTTTTCTATGTGAATTTGTTCAGGTCGCCCAAAAATGGTAGCTTTAAGTACAATAAAAGTGGTAATTAACTACAAGGACCTGAAACTATTGTGTCTACAGCTGCCTGTTCTCAATGGTTCTTGCCGGGAGGCCGGCAGGCACAGAGAGGGAGAGAGACATGAAAGGGATAGAGAGCGGTTGATTAGGTATCTCTACATGACAATGCATCTAATTGATTGATAGTTGTTATTTGGCAGTGTTAAAAGTATTCCTTATCTACTATGAAGAATTACTGTGGATTTGGTAGGACGGCAGGCAGCTAGCCAGTCAGCTAGCCAGTCAGCTAGCCAGTCAGCTAGCCAGTCAGCTAGCCAGTCAGCTAGCCAGCTATGCAGCCAGCCAGCTAGCCAGCCATCTAGCTATCCAGCCAGCTAGCCAGTAGCCAGCCAGCTAGCCAGTAGCCAGCCAGGCAGCTAGCCACGCAGCTAGCCAGCTAGCCAGTAGCCAGCCTGAAGCAGGAGTCTTTGGGGAGCACAGCGGTAGATGGCTGGCTGCTACTTCCTGAGCAGAGATGAGATAGATGATAACTTTGAATAAAATAAAAAGGCATGAAATTAAACAATGTAATATACACAACAGCTTTGGACAGGAAAAGGCTCACCGTTAAAAAGACATCGTTTTATTAGACAAGTTTAAATGATTGACGTTTCGATGGACTTCTTCAGAATAATCCCATAGGTGGAAGACAATTAGGGAGAAAACTCTCACAATACATGACTTTATTAAAGTAGTGTATTGTGAATAAACGATGGTTTATTAATAAGTGATATGCAGAAATGGGCAGTCACGAGTATCATTGGGCTTTTATTAATTAAATAATCATCATTATGTGAAGTAAAGTGTTGTGAATAAATGATGATTGGAGCCTTATGAAGTGACAGTGATGGGCAGTCACTACCATCAATTGTTTTATTCTGTGTTGTTGCAGCATCGAACCCAAATAACACATTTATTGTGAATGAATACATCGAACCCAAATAACACATTTATTGTGAATGAATACATCGAAACCGAAAGTGAAAAAAACTGTACCAAACCAACTTCACAAAACAGTAAATGATCAGCACTATTTATGGGAAATGAGTTACCTCTTGTGGCTGGAGGAGAGAGGAGGGGAGTGGAGGTGGAGGTGGAGGAGAGAGGAGGGAGAGGAGGGGAGTGGAGGTGGAGGTGGAGGTGGAGGAGGAGGAGGAGGTGGAGGTGAGAGGAGAGAGGAGAGAGAAGAGAGGAGGAGGAGGAGGAGGAGAGTGGAGGTGGAGGAGGTGGAGGTGAGAGGAGAGAGAAGAGAGGTGGAGGAGGAGAAGGTGGAGGAGGAGGAGGAGGTAGAGGAGAGAGAAGAGAGGAGGAGAGAGGAAGAGAGATGAGAAGGAATAATCTGGGAGGTGGGAAGATACTCATCTCCTCTGGCTGTGAACCTCGTCTCCAGCTGTAACCTCAGTCAGTCAGACACGCTGCAGGGCATTAGAGGGCAGACTGACTTCACCACACAGAAATAACATTATGCAGACTCAGAGGTTAATTTCTTAGTCTTGCTCATCACGACAAGAAGCCTGGATAAATCAAGGCTAGACTCAGAGTCGACCTAACCTGATCTCTGAACGGGTTTATTCATGTTATCTCAAATGGAATATGCGGCCTAGCTGCCCCCGCGGCCTAGCTGCCCCCGCGGCCTAGCTGCCCCCGCGGCCTAGCTGCCCCCGTGGCCTAGCTGCCCCCCGGCCTAGCTGCCCCCCGGCCTAGCTGCCCCCCGGCCTAGCTGCCCCCCGGCCTAGCTGCCCCCCGACCTAGCTGCCCCCGACCTAGCTGCCCGCGCGGCCTAGCTGCCCGCGCGGCCTAGCTGCCCCCGCGGCCTAGCTGCCCCCGACCTAGCTGCCCCCGACCTAGCTGCCCCCGACCTAGCTGCCTCCGACCTAGCTGCCCCCGACCTAGCTGCCCCCGACCTAGCTGCCTCCGACCTAGCTGCCTCCGACCTAACTAGGCTAGCTGCCCCCGACCTAGCTGCCTCCGACCTAGCTGCCTCCGACCTAACTAGGCTAGCTGCCCCCGACCTAGCTGCCTCCGACCTAGCTGCCTCCGACCTAACTAGGCTAGCTGCCCCCGACCTAGCTGCCCCCGACCTAGCTGCCTCCGACCTAGCTTCCCCCGACCTAGCTGCCCCCGACCTAGCTGCCTCCGACCTAGCTGCCTCCGACCTAACTAGGCTAGCTGCCCCCGACCTAGCTGCCTCCGACCTAGCTGCCCCCGACCTAGCTGCCCCCGACCTAGCTGCCCCCGACCTAGCTGCCTCCGACCTAGCTAGGCTAGCTGCCCCCGACCTAGCTGCCTCCGACCTAACTAGGCTAGCTGCCCCCGACCTAGCTGCCTCCGACCTAGCTGCCTCCGACCTAGCTAGGCTAGCTGCCCCCGACCTAGCTGCCTCCGACCTAGCTGCCTCCGACCTAGCGCTGATCCTTTGAATACAGAGATGATAGATGGCATTTAGTATACATGACAAAAGTACAGACAGTGTTTCACCTCCTGCTCTATAGCTGTTGACTCAATCACAATCACTCTGGAAGATATCACTCTGGAAGATATCACTCTCTAAAACATCACAGCTCTGTGTTTATGGCTCTGTGGGTTTTTTTTCTTCGATGGTCTGTTGTGACCGTTTAATGCTAGGAGAAAATAGTTTCCTTGACTGCTGTCCAACAGAAGATCAATCCTGAACAAGAGGCTGTTGTGGTTCTAGGGTCTGTGTCCCAAACGCACCCTATTCCCTATATAGTGCATTACGTTTGACCAGGGCTCATAGGGACCAGGGTGCCACCTGGGACTGAGCCTTAAAGCTGACTATAGAAGGATGTATCAATAGACCTCTACCTCTGCTGTACGGTTTGAAAGCAAGCAGGGTATAATTAACGAGTGAAGTACAAGTTAAATCACTTATCATCCTGTGTACATATCAACAGTAGACTGTAGTTGGTAGCCCCTCCGCCACATGTTAGACATCAGAAAGACGTTTGGTCTCTGAGCTCGGGGGGAAATTCCAGCCCGGTTAGTTACGCTTGAAGCCATCATGGCTGTTTTGACAAGTTCTTTTGGGTGGGTTAAAGAAGGTACATCCCAAATAGAACTTTTAAATCCCTACGTTCCCCACGAGCCCTGGTCAAAACTAGTGCACTAAATATGGATTAGGGTGCCATTTGGTATGCAGACAGAGACTTCACATCTTTATGAAATCAGACTGTTGCTCTAGTTCTCCTGGCAGACAGAGACTTCACAGCTTTATGACATCAGACTGTTACTCTAGTTCTCCCCTCAGACAGAGACTTCACAGCTTTATGACATCAGACTGTTACTCTAGTTCTCCTGGCAGACAGAGACTTCACAGCTTTATGACATCAGACTGTTACTCTAGTTCTCCCCTCAGACAGAGACTTCACAGCTTTATGACATCAGACTGTTACTCTAGTTCTCCTGGCAGACAGAGACTTCACAGCTTTATGACATCAGACTGTTACTCTAGTTCTCCCCTCAGACAGAGACTTCACAGCTTTATGACATCAGACTGTTACTCTAGTTCTCCCCTCAGACAGAGACTTCACAGCTTTATGACATCAGACTGTTACTCTAGTTCTCCTGGCAGACAGAGACTTCACAGCTTTATGACATCAGACTGTTACTCTAGTTCTCCCCTCAGACAGAGACTTCACAGCTTTATGACATCAGACTGTTACTCTAGTTCTCCCCTCAGACAGAGCCTTCACAGCTTTATGACATCAGACTGTTACTCTAGTTCTCCTGGCAGACAGAGCCTTCACAGCTTTATGACATCAGACTGTTACTCTAGTTCTCCTGGCAGACAGAGACTTCACAGCTTTATGACATCAGACTGTTACTCTAGTTCTCCCCTCAGACAGAGACTTCACAGCTTTATGACATCAGACTGTTACTCTAGTTCTCCCCTCAGACAGAGACTTCACAGCTTTATGACATCAGACTGTTACTCTAGTTCTCCTGGCAGACAGAGACTTCACAGCTTTATGACATCAGACTGTTACTCTAGTTCTTCTGGCAGACAGAGACTTCACAGCTTTATGACATCAGACTGTTACTCTAGTTCTCCCCTCAGACAGAGACTTCACAGCTTTATGACATCAGACTGTTACTCTAGTTCTCCTGGCAGACAGAGACTTCACAGCTTTATGACATCAGACTGTTACTCTAGTTCTCCTGGCAGACAGAGACTTCACAGCTTTATGACATCAGACTGTTACTCTAGTTCTCCTGGCAGACAGAGCCTTCACAGCTTTATGACATCAGACTGTTACTCTAGTTCTCCCCTCAGACAGAGACTTCACAGCTTTATGACATCAGACTGTTACTCTAGTTCTCCCCTCAGACAGAGACTTCACAGCTTTATGACATCAGACTGTTGCTCTAGTTCTCCTGGCAGACAGAGACTTCACAGCTTTATGACATCAGACTGTTACTCTAGTTCTCCCCTCAGACAGAGACTTCACAGCTTTATGACATCAGACTGTTGCTCTAGTTCTCCTGGCAGACAGAGACTTCACAGCTTTATGACATCAGACTGTTACTCTAGTTCTCCCCTCAGACAGAGCCTTCACAGCTTTATGACATCAGACTGTTACTCTAGTTCTCCTGGCAGACAGAGACGTCACAGCTTTATGACATCAGACTGTTACTCTAGTTCTCCCCTCAGACAGAGACTTCACAGCTTTATGACATCAGACTGTTACTCTAGTTCTCCCCTCAGACAGAGACTTCACAGCTTTATGACATCAGACTGTTACTCTAGTTCTCCCCTCAGACAGAGACTTCACAGCTTTATGACATCAGACTGTTACTCTAGTTCTCCCCTCAGACAGAGACTTCACAGCTTTATGACATCAGACTGTTACTCTAGTTCTCCTGGCAGACAGAGACTTCACAGCTTTATGACATCAGACTGTTACTCTAGTTCTTCTGGCAGACAGAGACTTCACAGCTTTATGACATCAGACTGTTACTCTAGTTCTCCCCTCAGACAGAGCCTTCACAGCTTTATGACATCAGACTGTTACTCTAGTTCTCCTGGCAGACAGAGACTTCACAGCTTTATGACATCAGACTGTTACTCTAGTTCTCCCCTCAGACAGAGACTTCACAGCTTTATGACATCAGACTGTTACTCTAGTTCTCCTGGCAGACAGAGACTTCACAGCTTTATGACATCAGACTGTTACTCTAGTTCTCCCCTCAGGCAGAGACTTCACAGCTTTATGACATCAGACTGTTACTCTAGTTCTCCCCTCAGACAGAGACTTCACAGCTTTATGACATCAGACTGTTACTCTAGTTCTCCCCTCAGACAGAGACTTCACAGCTTTATGACATCAGACTGTTACTCTAGTTCTCCCCTCAGACAGAGACTTCACAGCTTTATGACATCAGACTGTTACTCTAGTTCTCCTGGCAGACAGAGACTTCACAGCTTTATGACATCAGACTGTTACTCTAGTTCTTCTGGCAGACAGAGCCTTCACAGCTTTATGACATCAGACTGTTACTCTAGTTCTCCCCTCAGACAGAGACTTCACAGCTTTATGACATCAGACTGTTACTCTAGTTCTCCCCTCAGACAGAGACTTCACAGCTTTATGACATCAGACTGTTACTCTAGTTCTCCTGGCAGACAGACTAGATGTCCTGTACATAACACCACATGATGAAACCACCAATCATTGCTCAAGCTGTTTCTTCTCCAGGATATGCCCCGATCTCCATCGTTGTCTGAATCTGAGCGAAAGTTAACCCAGAACTGTACTGAACAAAGATATAAACGAAACATGCAACAATTTCAAAGATTTTACTGAGTTACAGTTCATATAAGGAAATCAGTGATTTGAAATGAATTCATTAGGCCCTAATCTATGGATTTCGCATGACTGGGAATACAGATATGCATGTGTTGGTCACAGATTACTTTTGAACTTTTTTGAAAAGTAGGGATGTGGATCTGAAAACCAGTCAGTATCTGGTGTGAAAAGGATTTGTCTCAAGCGGCGCGACACATCTCTTTCTCTGTCACGCAGACGCTGGGAGCCAGAAAACAAGTGCAGGTGGTGAGTTTAGTAATAAACAGAACATGGAACAATAGAACAAACACCAGTTTAGACATGAAACACAATGCTGACGGGGGAAAGAACCTAACGGAGGGCCAGGTACAGGGGAGGTAATACGTGAGGTAATGGAGTCCAGGTGTGCGTAATGATGACGTAATGTTTGATGCCAGGTATGCGTAATGATGGATCCCAGGACCGGTGGTTAGTATCCCGGCAACGCCGAAGGGGAGGAGCGGGAGAAGACGTGACATTCACAGAAAACCAGGCAGTATCTGGTGTGACCACCAGCGCCGCATGCAGCGCGACAACATCTCCTTCACATGGAGTTGATCAGACTGTTGATTGATCAGGTTGTTGATTGATCAGGCTGTTGATTGATCAGGCTGTTGATTGATCAGGCTGTTGATTGATCAGGCTGTTGATTGTGGCCTGTAGAATGTTGTCCCACTCCTCTTCAATGGCTGTGTGAAGTTGCTGGATGTTGACAGGAACTGGAACACGCTGTTGTACAGGTCAATCCGGAGCATCCCAAACATGCTCAATGGGTGAAATGTCTGGTGAGTATGCAGGCCATGGAAGAACTGGGACATTTTCAGCTTCCATGAATTGTGTCCAGATCCTTGAGACATGGGGCCGGCCGTTCATTATCATGCTGAAACAGGAGGTGATGGTGGTGGAAAAATGTCACTACAATGGGCCTCAGGATCTCATCACGGTATCTCTGCATTCAAATTGCCATTGATAAAATGCAATTGTGTTCGTTGTCTGTAGCTTATGCCTGCCCATACCATAACCCCACCTCCACCATGGGGCACTCTGTTCACAATGTTGACATCAGCAAGCCGCTTGCCCACACAACGCCCTACACATGGTCTATGATTGCTCGCTCCCTCAACTTTATACATCTGTGGCATTGTGTTGCACATTTTAAAGGGGCCTTTTATTGTCCCCAACACAAGGTGCACCTGTGTAATGATCATGCTGTTTAATCAGCTTCTTGATCTGCCACACCTGTCAGGTGGATGGATTATATTGGTAAAGGAGGAATGTTCACTAACAGGGATGTAAACACATGTGTGCACAACATGTGAGAGAAATAAGCTTTTGTGTGTATGGAACATTTCTGGGATGTTTTTTTTACTGACCTTGAACCTTCTCCTTGACCCCTAACCTCTAACCCCTGCAGACGGTGGGAGCGACGGACTGGGAGATGTTCCAGGTCAAGGATCGGTACTTCCTGGCAGTGGCTAACGGCCAGAAACTGAACGAGAGAGGCCCTAGTCACTACAACATCAACTCAACCATATACGAACTGAACGTGATCACACAGACCTTCGTTAAGTTCCAGGACATCGTCACAAACAGGTTAGTCCACTGAGCCACACCAGAGGGCATTCAGTTCTCTATAAAAGCCTCGTTTTGTCCTTTACAACGTATTCTTTACCTCTTTGTCCTCTCTCCAATTCAATTTAAACAACTTAATCCCTTTGGAGCGATGCGTCAGACACATGAACAACACACCTGGTACACTCCTGGTACACACCTGGTACACACCCGATACACACCCGGTACACACCCGGTACACACCTGGTACACCTGGTGCCTAAACACTCCACTGTGGTTTGATCTTTGCAGTGCGGTGGACTGGGAATTCTTCTCGGTGGGTGAAGAGAAGTTCCTTGTTGTGGCCAATTCTCACGATGGATCCTCGTATTCTTTAAACAGTGTTATATACAGGTGAGGTACTCTTTTAAACAGTGTTATATACAGGTGAGGTACTCTTTTAAACAGTGTTATATACAGGTGAGGTACTCTTTTAAACAGTGTTATATACAGGTGAGGTACTATTTTAAACAGTGTTATATACAGGCGAGGTACTATTTTAGACAGTGTTATATACAGGTGAGGTACTCTTTTAAACAGTGTTAAATACAGTGTTATATACAGGTGAGGTACTCTTTTAAACAGTGTTATATACAGGAGAGGTACTCTTTTAAACAGTGTTATATACAGGTGAGGTACTCTTTTAAACAGTGTTATTTACAGTGTTATATACAGGTGAGGTACTCTTTTAAACAGTGTTATATACAGGTGAGGTACTCTTTTAAACAGTGTTATATACAGGAGAGGTACTCTTTTAAACAGTGTTATATACAGGTGAGGTACTCTTTTAAACAGTGTTATTTACAGTGTTATATACAGGTGAGGTACTCTTTTAAACAGTGTTATATACAGGTGAGGTACTCTTTTAAACAGTGTTATATACAGGTGAGGTACTCTTTTAAACAGTGTTATATACAGGTGAGGTACTCTTTTAAACAGTGTTATATACAGGTGAGGTACTCTTTTAAACAGTGTTATATACAGGAGAGGTACTCTTTTAAACAGTGTTATATACAGGTGAGGTACTCTTTTAAACAGTGTTAAATACAGTGTTATATACAGGTGAGGTACTCTTTTAAACAGTGTTATATACAGGAGAGGTACTCTTTTAAACAGTGTTATATACAGGTGAGGTACTCTTTTAAACAGTGTTATTTACAGTGTTATATACAGGTGAGGTACTCTTTTAAACAGTGTTATATACAGGTGAGGTACTCTTTTAAACAGTGTTATATACAGGTGAGGTACTCTTTTAAACAGTGTTATATACAGGAGAGGTACTCTTTTAAACAGTGTTATATACAGGCGAGGTACTCTTTTAAACAGTGTTATATACAGGTGAGGTACTCTTTTAAACAGTGTTATATACAGGTGAGGTACTCTTTTAAACAGTGTTATATACAGTGTTATATACAGGTGAGGTACTCTTTTAAACAGTGTTATATACAGGAGAGGTACTCTTTTAAACAGTGTTATTTACAGTGTTATATACAGGAGAGGTACTCTTTTAAACAGTGTTATATACAGGAGAGGTACTCTTTTAAACAGTGTTATTTACAGTGTTATATACAGGTGAGGTACTCTTTTAAACAGTATTATTTACAGTGTTATATACAGGTGAGGTACTCTTTTAAACAGTGTTATATACAGGAGAGGTACTCTTTTAAACAGTGTTATATACAGGTGAGGTACTCTTTTAAACAGTGTTATATACAGGTGAGGTACTCTTTTAAACAGTGTTATATACAGGAGAGGTACTCTTTTAAACAGTGTTATTTACAGTGTTATATACAGGAGAGGTACTCTTTTAAACAGTGTTATTTACAGTGTTATATACAGGTGAGGTACTCTTTTAAACAGTGTTATTTACAGTGTTATATACAGGAGAGGTACTCTTTTAACCAGTGTTATTTACAGTGTTATATACAGGTGAGGTACTCTTTTAAACAGTGTTATTTACAGTGTTATATACAGGTGAGGTACTCTTTTAAACAGTGTTATTTACAGTGTTATATACAGGTGAGGTACTCTTTTAAACAGTGTTATTTACAGTGTTATATACAGGTGAGGTACTCTTTTAAACAGTGTTATTTACAGTGTTATATACAGGTGAGGTACTCTTTTAAACAGTGTTATTTACAGTGTTATATACAGGAGAGGTACTCTTTTAAACAGTGTTATTTACAGTGTTATATACAGGTGAGGTACTCTTTTAAACAGTGTTATTTACAGTGTTATATACAGGTGAGGTACTCTTTTAGACAGTGTTATATACAGGTGAGGTACTCTTTTAAACAGTGTTATATACAGGTGAGGTACTCTTTTAAACAGTGTTATATACAGGAGAGGTACTCTTTTAAACAGTGTTATATACAGGAGAGGTACTCTTTTAAACAGTGTTATATACAGGTGAGGTACTCTTTTAAACAGTGTTATATACAGGAGAGGTACTCTTTTAAACAGTGTTATTTACAGTGTTATATACAGGTGAGGTACTTTTTTAAACAGTGGTATATACAGGCGAGGTACTCTTTTAAACAGTGTTAAATACAGTGTTATATACAGGTGAGGTACTCTTTTAAACAGTGTTATATACAGGTGAGGTACTCTTTTAAACAGTGTTATATACAGGAGAGGTACTCTTTTAAACAGTGTTATATACAGGAGAGGTACTCTTTTAAACAGTGTTATTTACAGTGTTATATACAGGTGAGGTACTCTTTTAAACAGTGTTATATACAGGAGAGGTACTCTTTTAAACAGTGTTATTTACAGTGTTATATACAGGTGAGGTACTCTTTTAGACAGTGTTATATACAGGTGAGGTACTCTTTTAAACAGTGTTATATACAGGAGAGGTACTCTTTTAAACAGTGTTATATACAGGAGAGGTACTCTTTTAAACAGTGTTATATACAGGTGAGGTACTCTTTTAAACAGTGTTATATACAGGTGAGGTACTCTTTTAAACAGTGTTATTTACAGTGTTATATACAAGTGAGGTACTCTTTTAGACAGTGTTATATACAGATGAGGTACTCTTTTAAACAGTGTTATATACAGGTGAGGTACTCTTTTAGACAGTGTTATATACAGGTGAGGTACTCTTTTAAACAGTGTTATATACAGGTGAGGTACTCTTTTAAACAGTGTTATATACAGGTGAGGTACTCTTTTAGACAGTGTTATATACAGGTGAGGTACTCTTTTAAACAGTGTTATTTACAGTGTTATATACAGGTGAGGTACTCTTTTAAACAGTGTTATATACAGGTGAGGTACTCTTTTAAACAGTGTTATTTACAGTGTTATATACAGGTGAGGTACTCTTTTAAACAGTGTTATATACAGGTGAGGTACTCTTTTAAACAGTGTTATTTACAGTGTTATATACAGGTGAGGTACTCTTTTAAACAGTGTTATATACAGGTGAGGTACTCTTTTAAACAGTGTTATATACAGGTGAGGTACTCTTTTAAACAGTGTTATTTACAGTGTTATATACAGGTGAGGTACTCTTTTAAACAGTGTTATATACAGGTGAGGTACTCTTTTAAACAGTGTTAAATACAGTGTTATATACAGGTGAGGTACTCTTTTAAACAGTGTTATATACAGGTGAGGTACTCTTTTAAACAGTGTTATATACAGGTGAGGTACTCTTTTAAACAGTGTTATATACAGGAGAGGTACTCTTTTAAACAGTGTTAAACACTGGCATTTTATTGTGTTAAAAGTCCTTACAGTGTGGTAAATGACTCAAAGGACTTTAATTACAATGAAGTGAAAACATAAATAGTTTGACCTATATCCTGCTGTGCTTGTCCCTCCAGGTGGCAGGGATATGAGGGATTTGTCCCTATCCACCGGCTCCCAACCATCGGCTGTACGGACTGGGAATATTTCAACACCACAGCAGGGTCCTTTCTCGTCTATTCTAGTGCCACCTCTCCCCTGTCTAAAGTCTTCAGACTGAAGACATACTGATTCCTCACTGTTCCTGACCCTCCACTGTCTGAGCCAGTTAGAGAAACATGACGTAGTGGAAAAATGGAAGGGGAATGAATTACAGCTTTTCTAGCGTTGCTGGACAGACAGGCAGGCAGGCAGACAGAAAGGCAGGCAGGCAGACAGACCAACAGAAAGGCAGGCAGGCAGACAGACCAACAGAAAGGCAGGCAGGCAGACAGACAGACGAACAGAAAGGCAGGCAGGCAGACAGACCAACAGAAAGGCAGACAGACTGGCAGGCAGGCAGGCAGGCAGGCAGACCAACAGAAAGACAGGCAGGCAGACCAACAGACAGGCAGGCAAGCAGGCAGGCAGACCAACAGACAGGCAGGCAGGCAGACCAACAGAAAGACAGGCAGACAGGCAGGAAGGCAGGCAGACAGACAGACCAACAGAAAGGCAGACAGACCAACAGAAAGAGAGACAGACCAACAGAAAGGCAGACAGACCAACAGAAAGGCAGACAGCCAGACAGACCAACCGAAAGGCAGACAGACAAAGGCAGACAGACCAACAGAAAGTCAGACAGACCAATAGAAAGGCAGACAGACCAACAGAAAGGCAGGCAGGCAGACAGACCAACAGAAAGGCAGACAGACCAACAGAAGGGCAGACAGGCAGACAGACCAACAGAAAGGCAGACAGGCAGACAGACCAACCGAAAGGCAGACAGGCAGACAGACCAACCGAAAGGCAGACAGGCAGACAGACCAACCGAAAGGCAGACAGACAAAGTCAGAAAGACCGACAGACAGAATGGCCGACAGACAGAATGGCCGACAGACAGACACAGATAGAAAGGCAGACAGAACTGTAATTGTCTCCCCAGTTGTGTCGGAGATCCAGGCTGTGGGAGAGAATCCTGCTTTTAAAACGACGAGAGAGATGATGTTGCGGCATCATGAGATTGTGGAAAATGAGGGAAGGAATGTGTGACGTTGGTTTGTAAGCAACTTACACTATAAGAGGGACAAGTTTCAAAGTTTATTCGCCACTTGGGTACTGGAGTGGTTGTATATACAGGTCAGTACCGGTACCTTATTCAATGTCAAGTGGTACTGGAGGGGTGGAGGTGGGTTTATACATAAAAAGTGATTGGTCGGGGGCCTCCCGGGTGGCGCAGTGGTTAAGGGCGTAAAAGTCACACAAAAAAACAAAAAAAGTGATTGGTCGTAGGATGCACATAAACATGGCTGAAAGGTGACTGGTTGGTAGCAGGAATATATACATATTTATGATAATATATTAATGGTAACATGGCCATATTTATTATAATCTGCAACATTTCAACTTCTAAAATACATAGAGTCCTTGTAATTTACAGCATCGCTCAGTCAACAAAACATTTGCTAAAGTTGCCCAATTAGCTGGAGGGATGGGGGAAAGATCTTTGTCGCATCTGTCAGTCAAAACCCCGATCTGTGAAGCACAGAGCCAGAGCTTTGATGTCACGTATAGCATGTTACTGTATAGCATGTTACTGTATAGCAAAGTTGGGTCGAAGCTCTGAAGACGACAGCATTACGGTACGGCGCCATCTTATGGAAAACATGGACACTGTCACAGGAGAATAGATTGGATCGCAGCGGCTTTCCTCCGTGGGAAAACCAGATGATCAAAGATCCAAAATCCCATCTAGAATCCAGTGGCTTGATTTATTAAAACTAAAAGTTTCTATTCGTAAAAATTCAAAATAATACATTCGGATAATGACAAAGGTTCCAATATTCAATTTAAACTAAAAATAAGCAAGGTAAGACATATGTGGTTCAAAACATTTATGCCTTCACAGTATCTCAAACATTTGCCCTAACCAGCAAGCCTTACTTCCTGTCTTTAAATGCCCAATTTACATATCTGGGCGGGCCCGCCAGTATTTGTAACTGTTTCTGGCTAGAGGCCTTTTCTCATTTAAATCATAAGACCACATAACCAAATTAATGTATACACCTTATATAGAATCGAAATGATTCTAAAGGGTGCAATATGACCGAATAAACAGATATTTGCATAACCAAAGAAAGATAGAAACTGGCTCCAACAGGGGAAGAAAGAGAAGATGGGAATGTGCACTGTTTGTTTGTTTGTTGTAATTTACAACTTCATATAAAGCTTGAAAATGAAAGCTCGAGAGTTAAACTGAACTGCTTCAGCAAAGACTCATGGGAAAGGAGGAGTGTGTTGGTCTGGAAATAACAGCTGATTAGAAAGGTTGAGAATGAGATTCAAATGTAGGGTGTGTCAGTGACCCTGCGCTACCAAAGGTTTTAATCTGGATATGATCGACCATGAAACTGAACTGCTATAGCAAAGGAATCCAAGCTGGACAATTACCTAACAGTTAGTCTCTCGTGTCATGACAGACTTCTAGGTTCCGAGATGACAGACTTCTAGGTTCCGAGATGACAGACTTCTAGGTTCCGAGATGACAGACTTCTAAGTTCCGAGACGACAGACTTCTAGGTTCCGAGACGACAGACTTCTAAGTTCCGAGACGACAGACTTCTAGGTTCCGAGACGACAGACTTCTAGGTTCCGAGATGACAGACTTCTAGGTTCCGAGATGACAGACTTCTAAGTTCCGAGACGACAGACTTCTAAGTTCCGAGACGACAGACTTCTAGGTTCCGAGATGACAGACTTCTAGGTTCCGAGATGACAGACTTCTAAGTTCCGAGACGACAGACTTCTAGGTTCCGAGATGACAGACTTCTAGGTTCCGAGATGACAGACTTCTAGGTTCCGAGATGACAGCCTTCTAGGTTCCCGTAGACGACAGCCTTCCAAGATTAGACTTCAAAGTCTAAAACGACATTGTATTTATAATACTGAGTCATCATTTTTTTTTTGCTTTGCATTGCATTCAAATTGAAGGCTTGAATTCTCGATTGCCTCTAGAATAAACGTGAGTTTTATACCGTGCCATGATTTTTCAGCTGCTGTCTTGCCATTGTAATAATATAGCTCGTAAATAATTACAATATCATAATCTCTTTTTATATGTGGTTATTTACAGTAATTTATTAGCTTCAATAGAAACATTGATGGGTTTCACATAGTATCTAAATATACTTGTATGTTATATGGGTATCTGACATTCATTCAATGTAAAATAAAGAAATAATAAGATAGTGTCAAGGAAATGTATAGAGTCTTTCATTTGTCCTGTCTAGATAGGAATATCACAAGCAAATCAGGTGTTTATGTCCATGGTGTTTATTTCTATGGTGCAGTGTATGTTGAACATGAACGTGTATACTTTGTTAGACAATTCTGTGCATTATCTGTACTGCCTACTAATGCTATACTGTACATCCTGAAAAGATAAGCTACTGAGGACTAGCTCCTGCATTCACCACCCATGAGTGGTCTAGCTATAATGTTTGTTCCCGTAGTTCAAAATGTTGTTTTAAATAAAATATTTATACTCTTTGTTGTCTTACAATGATTTAAATACAATTTTGTGACTTTGGCCCACATACAGCTGCTCTGGTCGTCTTGTGTTTCTGTTACTGCAGAGCTGTGCCACCTGCTGGAGATATGATCAGTGATTTATATGTACACTAGATGACTTGTATGGGGGTGGTGTTTTGATGCCACCGTGCCTCCATCTTGGCTCTCCCCCACCAGTGTTTTGATGCCACCGTGCCTCCATCTTGGCTCTCCCCCACTAGTGTTTTGATGCCACCGCGCCTCCATCTTGGCTCTCCCCCACAAGTGTTTTGATGCCACTGCGCCTCCATCTTGGCTCTCCCCCACTAGTGTTTTGATGCCACCGTGCCTCCATCTTGGCTCTCCCCCACTAGTGTTTTTAATGCCACCGTGCCTCCATCTTGGCTCTCCCCCACCAGTGTGTTGATGCCACTGCGCCTCCATCTTTCCTCTCCCCCACCAGTGTGTTGATGCCACCGTGTCTCCGTCTTTGCTCTCTCCTACCAGTGTTTTGATGCCACCGTGCCTCCATCTTGGCTCTCCCCCACTAGTGTTTTGATGCCACCGTGCCTCCATCTTGGCTCTCCCCCACCAGTGTTTTGATGCCACCGTGCCTCCATCTTGGCTCTCCCCCACCAGTGTGTTGATGCCACCGTGCCTCCATCTTGGCTCTCCCCCACCAGTGTTTTGATGCCACCGTGCCTCCATCTTGGCTCTCCCCCACCAGTGTGTTGATGCCACCGTGCCTCCATCTTGGCTCTCTCCTACCAGTGTAAAATATATTTTGGAAGTTTTAGAAATGCATGTATTAATGTCTACATGTGTTTTTTCCATGTTTATTATATTACAGAGACCTTAATGCATACTTTTGCATTATATTATGTGAGCTAAACATAACATATATAAAAGCATTTTTCTTAAAGTAGAATTGTTTTTAAAGTTCTAATGTTACTAATGACAACAACAAAATACCAAAATAGATGTGATTTTGTCCTTGAAACATTTCATTGAAATACTGTAGAATTCCATTCATTCCTATGGAGTACTACTTAAATCCTCTCATTGGCTAGTGCATTGCATCAGCAATCCAGGGTAGATCATTGGATAGGATACATACACTCGCTATCAAAGACAAGGAGACATGACTATCTATCAAGTGACATTTTCTGCACAACAGGTCCTGCATCGTTCCTCTGTTTTCGGGTCAGAGGTAAAGTTTACACTTCTGAATCCTGCCGTGAAGAGGTTATTTTAGGAAAAGCGAAATGAATGTAAAATATAATGGATATGTTTCAATATCCTTATTAAAGGGCACATATTTAACTTGTCTCTATTCACAGTATGTATCGAAGGACGCTTCTTTTGAAGGTAGGAAAGCCATCTACATGCTATCCTGATCAAAGATATTTATAACTAACTCAAGATAGTTCATCTGTGTCGTTTACAGTGGGGGCAAATTAATCATAGTGGGTAGAACGAGGTGGGCAGAGCCAAGCACGAGCTAGCGAGATTCTATTGGCGCGTTCTAGCATGTATTTGCATATTTACGTTGCAGTGCAATTAGACCTTGCACTGCTTCTAAACAATGCAATTTTTTAAAGACTTTGGCAAAGCGTCAAATCTATAAAATGTTGTGCACTGTGTTCATAACAGATATTAGTTTTGAACACAGTGCACAGCCCCAGCTGTAATCCCAGCTGTAATCCAACCTGCCCCAGCTGTAATCCCAGCTGTAATCCAACCTATCCCAGCTGTAATCCAACCTGCCCCAGCTGTAATCCCAGCTGTACTCCAACCTGCCCCAGCTGTAATCCCAGCTGTACTCCAACCTGCCCCAGCTGTAATCCAACCTGCCCCAGCTGTACTCCAACCTGCCCCAGCTGTAATCCCAGCTGTACTCCAACCTGCCCCAGCTGTAATCCAACCTGCCCCAGCTGTAATCCCAGCTGTACTCCAACCTGCCCCAGCTGTACTCCAACCTGCCCCAGCTGTAATCCCAGCTGTAATCCAACCTGCCCCAGCTGTAATCCCAGCTGTAATCCAACCTGCCCCAGCTGTAATCCCAGCTGTAATCCAACCTGCCCCAGCTGTAATCCCTGCTGTAATCCAACCTGCCCCAGCTGTAATCCAACCTGCCCCAGCTGTAATCCCTGCTGTACTCCAACCTGCCCCAGCTGTAATCCCTGCTGTAATCCAACCTGCCCCAGCTGTAATCCCAGCTGTAATCCAACCTGCCCCAGCTGTAATCCCAGCTGTACTCCAACCTGCCCCATCTGTAATCCAACCTGTCCCAGTTGTAATCCCAGCTGTAATCCAACCTGTCCCAGTTGTAATCCCAGCTGTAATCCAACCTGCCCCAGCTGTAATCCCAGCTGTAATCCAACTTGCCCCAGCTGTAATCCAACCTGCCCCTGCTGTAATCCAACCTGCCCCAGCTGTAATCCCAGCTGTACTCCAACCTGCCCCAGCTGTAATCCCAGCTGTAATCAAATCAAATCAAATTTTATTTGTCACATACACATGGTTAGCAGATGTTAATGCGAGTGTAGCGAAATGCTTGTGAATTCTCTTGGTAGATAATGCGGTCTACATTTGATTGTGAGGAATTCTAAATCAGGTGAACAGAAGGATTTGAGTTCCTGTATGTTTCTTTCATCACACCATGTCACGTTGGCCATGAGGCATACGCCCACGCCCCTCTTCTTACCAGAAAGATGTTTGTTTCTGTCAGCGCGATGCGTGGAGAAACCCGTTGGCTGCACCGCTTCGGATAGAGTCTCTCCAGTGAGCCATGTTTCAGTGAAGCAGAGGACGTTACAGTCTCTGATGTCCCTCTGGAATGCTACCCTTGCTCGGATTTCATCAACCTTGTTGTCAAGAGACTGGACATTGGCAAGAAGAATGCTAGGGAGTGGTGCGCGGTGTGCCTGTCTCCGGAGTCTGACCAGAAGACCGCCTCGTTTCCCTCTCTTTCGGAGTCATTTTTTTGGGTCGCTGCATAGGATCCACTCCGTTGTCCTGTTTGTAAGGCAGAACACAGGATCCGCGTCGCGAAAAACATATTCTTGGTCATACTGATGGTGAGTTGATGCTGATCTTATATTCAGTAGTTCTTCTCGACTGTATGTAATGAAACCTAAGATGACCTGGGGTACCAATGTAAGAAATAACACGTAAAAAAACAAAAAACTGCATAGTTTCCTAGGAACGCGAAGCGAGGCGGCCATCTCTGTCGGCGCCGGAAGTTCAGTGATCCAACCTGCCCCAGCTGTAATCCCAGCTGTAATCCAACCTGCCCCAGCTGTAATCCAACCTGCCCCAGCTGTAATCCAACCTGCCCCAGCTGTACTCCAACCTGCCCCAGCTGTACTCCAACCTGCCCCAGCTGTAATCCCAGCTGTACTCCAACCTGCCCCAGCTGTACTCCAACCTGCCCCAGCTGTAATCCCAGCTGTACTCCAACCTGCCCCAGCTGTAATCCAACCTGCCCCAGCTGTAATCCAACCTGCCCCAGCTGTAATCCAACCTGCCCCAGCTGTAATCCAACCTGCCCCAGCTGTACTCCAACCTGCCCCAGCTGTACTCCAACCTGCCCCAGCTGTAATCCCAGCTGTACTCCAACCTGCCCCAGCTGTACTCCAACCTGCCCCAGCTGTAATCCCAGCTGTACTCCAACCTGCCCCAGCTGTACTCCAACCTGCCCCAGCTGTAATCCAACCTGCCCCAGCTGTAATCCCTGCTGTACTCCAACCTGCCCCAGCTGTAATCCCAGCTGTACTCCAACCTGCCCCATCTGTAATCCCAGCTGTACTCCAACCTGCCCCAGCTGTAATCCCAGCTGTAATGCAACCTGCCCCAGCTGTAATCCAACCTGCCCCAGCTGTAATCCAACCTGCCCCAGCTGTAATCCAACCTGCCCCAGCTGTAATCCCAGCTGTAATCCAACCTGCCCCAGCTGTAATCCAACCTGCCCCAGCTGTAATCCCAGCTGTAATCCAACCTGCCCCAGCTGTAATCCAACCTGCCCCAGCTGTAATCCCAGCTGTACTGGAACCACTGGCTCCAGTGTTCACTGACATGTTTAACACTTCCTGATGCCAGTGTTTAGTATCACAGTGCTTTGAAGAATCCACCATAATCCCTGTCCCAAAATCACCCAAAACAACCTGTCTCAATGACCTCCGAGCCATCTGCGGCCATTAAAGCATTTGAAGGTCTAGTCCTGGTCTACTTAAAATCATGCACATCCAAATTGATGGACTAACAGGTTTGCTTACAGAGCTAATAGCTCCGTTGACCCGGCACTCCACCACACACTGCAACACCTGGAGACACCCGACACCCACGCAGGCATCTTGTTCATTTAGCTCCGCCTTCAATACCGTCAATCCCCACAAACTATTAACTAAGCTACAGGACATCAACCCAGCTATGTGCCACTGGATACTGGACCTCCTGAGGAACAGAAGTCACACTGTCAAGTTAAACAATCTGCCATCTCGCCCTCTGACCCTCTGTACTGGACAGGGAGAGGGCAGGAGAGGAAGCTGCTGATTCTAAGGATTTTCTGAGCAAGGTACTGTCACGCCCTGACCTTAGATATCTCTGTTTTTCTATATATTTTGGTTAGGTCAGGGTGTGACTAGAGTGGGTAAATCTATTTTTTCGTTTGTCGAGGGTTTTTGTATGTCTAGGGGGTTTTGTATTTCTATGTAACGAACATGACAGGTACACTTATCACCTGGGACATAGTAGTTTCGGTAGTTCTAGTTCTGTCATACTACAGAATAGATCATGATGGTATCCTCTTGCTTACACTCCCTTATCTCCTTGGGCAAATGCATTCTAGTCAATTAACCTGTCCTTGCATTCTAGTCAATTAGCCTGTCCTTGCATTCTAGTCAATTAGCCTGTCCTTGCATTCTAGTCAATTAACCTGTCCCTGCATTCTAGTCAATTAACCTGTCCCTGCATTCTAGTCAATTAACCTGTCCCTGCATTCTAGTCAATTAGCCTGTCCTTGCATTCTAGTCAATTAGCCTGTCCTTGCATTCTAGTCAATTAGCCTGTCCTTGCATTCTAGTCAATTAGCCTGTCCTTGCATTCTAGTCAATTAACCTGTCCTTGCATTCTAGTCAATTAGCCTGTCCTTGCATTCTAGTCAATTAGCCTGTCCTTGCATTCTAGTCAATTAGCCTGTCCTTGCATTCTAGTCAATTAGCCTGTCCTTGCATTCTAGTCAATTAGCCTGTCCTTGCATTCTAGTCAATTAACCTGTCCTTGCATTCTAGTCAATTAGCCTGTCCTTGCATTCTAGTCAATTAGCCTGTCCTTGCATTCTAGTCAATTAGCCTGTCCTTGCATTCTAGTCAATTAGCCTGTCCTTGCATTCTAGTCAATTAGCCTGTCCTTGCATTCTAGTCAATTAGCCTGTCCTTGCATTCTAGTCAATTAGCCTGTCCTGGCATTCTAGTCAATTAGCCTGTCCTGGCATTCTAGTCAATTAGCCTGTCCTTGCATTCTAGTCAATTAGCCTGTCCTTGCATTCTAGTCAATTAGCCTGTCCTTGCATTCTAGTCAATTAGCCTGTCCTTGCATTCTAGTCAATTAGCCTGTCCTTGCATTCTAGTCAATTAGCCTGTCCTTGCATTCTAGTCAATTAGCCTGTCCTTGCATTCTAGTCAATTAGCCTGTCCTTGCTATCTTTGTTTCCTCTCATCCCTTTGTGAGCTGTGCATTTACTGTAAATGTAGCAGGAACACATATTTTACTCAGTGTCTCCCACTGGTGGCCGTGCTACTCACATCCCTTGTTCCGCCCTCTCTGTCTCCTCCATCTAATTATTCTCCCTCCTTCCGGGCCGTGAGTCAGTCGATACCCCAGTGGTCCAGTCAGACCCTCCTAAAGAGAGGGGTATCAGAGAGTCGTGATGCCCTGGAGAACATGGCTGATTGGCCCTGGCAAAGGACAAGAGGGAGCTTAACGCCCAGACACTACAGGTCTGAACTGGTCTAGACATTAGACTGGAATGAAGCGAATGTCGGGAAATTATTTACTTTTAAACAAAGAGATCTTCTGTTGGATCTGACAATTAATCTTGATGGTTGTACAGTCGTCTCAAATAAAACTGTGAAGGACCTCGGCGTTACTCTGGACCCTGATCTCTCTTTTGACGAACATATCAAGACTGTTTCAAGGACAGCTTTTTTCCATCTACGAAACATTGCAAAAATCAGAAACTTTCTGTCCAAAAATGATGCAGAAAAATGTATCCATGCTTTTGTCACTTCTAGGTTAGACTACTGCAATGCTCTACTTTCCGGCTACCCGGATAAAGCACTAAATAAACTTCAGTTAGTGCTAAATACGGCTGCTAGAATCCTGACTAGAACCAAACGATGTGATCATATTACTCCAGTGCTAGCCTCTCTACACTGGCTTCCTGTCAAAGCAAGGGCTGATTTCAAGGTTTTACTGCTTAACCTACAAAGCATTACATGGGCTTGCTCCTAGCTACTGTATCTCTCTGATTTGGTCCTGCCGTACATACCTACACGTACGCTACGGTCACAAGACGCAGGCCTCCTAATTGTCCCTAGAATTTCTAAGCAAACAGCTGGAGGCAGGGCTTTCTCCTATAGAGTTCCATTTTCATGGAATGGTCTGCCTACCCATGTGAGAGACGCAGACTCGGTCTCAACCTTTAAGTCTTCACTGAAGACTCATCTCTTCAGTGGGTCATATGATTGAGTGTAGTCTGGCCGAGGAGTGTGAAGGTGAACAGAAAGGCACTGGAGCAACGAACCGCCCTTGCTGTCTCTGCCTGGCAGGTTCCCCACTGAGATTCTCTGCCTCTAACCCTATTACAGGGGCTGACTCACTGGCTTACTGGTGCTCTTCCAGCCGTCCCTCGGAGGGGTGCATCACTTGAGTGGGCTCTGATGGAGGAGAGAGATGTGGAGACCCTACCAGAGGAGAAGGAG
This sequence comes from Oncorhynchus mykiss, assembly GCF_013265735.2. Taxonomy (NCBI): domain Eukaryota; kingdom Metazoa; phylum Chordata; class Actinopteri; order Salmoniformes; family Salmonidae; genus Oncorhynchus; species Oncorhynchus mykiss. The sequence continues at coordinate 51,385,635 of NC_048586.1, read as the reverse complement.
ACAGAAGTCACTGCTCTGATGGAGGAGAGAGAGAAAAGGAGCAGTGGCCTTTCTTTGGTTGGTAATGCTGCTATTTGGTTGATGATATTTGAATTTTGACATTGACTTGTGTGTCTGTTGTGCATTCTCTCTCCAGCTGCCTGTGGGAAGAGCTGCTCAGAGAGAATCAGGAGTGTCCTTTCACTGGAGAGAGGAGAGAGAGAAGAGCTCCTCGGAGAGAATCAGGAGGGTCCTTTCACTGGAGAGAGGAGAGAGAGAAGAGCTCCTCGGAGAGAATCAGGAGGGTCCTTTCACTGGAGAGAGGAGAGAGAGAAGAGCTCCTCGGAGAGAATCAGGAGGGTCCTTTCACTGGAGAGAGGAGAGAGAGAAGAGCTCCTCGGAGAGAATCAGGAGGGTCCTTTCACTGGAGAGAGGAGAGAGAGAAGAGCTCCTCGGAGAGAATCAGGAGGGTCCTTTCACTGGAGAGAGGAGAGAGAGAAGAGCTCCTCGGAGAGAATCAGGAGGGTCCTTTCACTGGAGAAAGGAGAGAGAGAGAAGAGCTCCTCAGAGAGAATCAGGAGTGTCCTTTCACTGGAGAGAGGAGAGAGAGAAGAGCTCCTCGGAGAGAATCAGGAGGGTCCTTTCACTGGAGAAAGGAGAGAGAGAGAAGAGCTCCTCAGAGAGAATCAGGAGGGTCCTTTCACTGGAGAGAGAGAGAGAGAGAGAGAAGAGCTCCTCAGAGAGAATCAGGAGGGTCCTTTCACTGGAGAGAGAGAGAGAGAGAAGAGCTCCTCAGAGAGAATCAGGAGGGTCCTTTCACTGGAGAGAGAGAGAGAGACCAGCTGGAGAGAATCAGGAGGGTCCTTTCACTGGAGAGAGAGAGAGAGACCAGCTGGAGAGAATCAGGAGGGTCCTTTCACTGGAGAGAGGAGAGAGAGAAGAGCTGCTCAGAGAGAATCAGGAGGGTCCTTTCACTGGAGAGAGAGAGAGAGACCAGCTGGAGAGAATCAGGAGGGTCCTTTCACTGGAGAGAGAGAGAGAGACCAGCTGGAGAGAATCAGGAGGGTCCTTTCACTGGAGAGAGGAGAGAGAGAAGAGCTGCTCAGAGAGAATCAGGAGGGTCCTTTCACTGGAGAGAGAGAGAGAGCGAGACCAGCTGGAGAGAATCAGGAGGGTCCTTTCACTGGAGAGAGAGAGAGAGAGAAGAGCTGCTCAGAGAGAATCAGGAGGGTCCTTTCACTGGAGAGAGAGAGAGAGCGAGACCAGCTGGAGAGAATCAGGAGTGTCCTTTCACTGGAGAGAGAGAGAGAGCGAGACCAGCTGGAGAGAATCAGGAGGGTCCTTTCACTGGAGAGAGAGAGAGAGCGAGACCAGCTGGAGAGAATCAGGAGGGTCCTTTCACTGGAGAGAGAGAGAGCGAGACCAGCTGGAGAGAATCAGGAGGGTCCTTTCACTGGAGAGAGGAGAGAGAGCGAGACCAGCTGGAGAGAATCAGGAGGGTCCTTTCACTGGAGAGAGGAGAGAGAGCGAGACCAGCTGGAGAGAATCAGGAGGGTCCTTTCACTGGAGAGAGAGAGAGAGCGAGACCAGCTGGAGAGAATCAGGAGGGTCCTTTCACTGGAGAGAGAGAGAGAGACCAGCTGGAGAGAATCAGGAGGGTCCTTTCACTGGAGAGAGAGAGAGAGCGAGACCAGCTGGAGAGAATCAGGAGGGTCCTTTCACTGGAGAGAGGAGAGAGAGACCAGCTGGAGAGAATCAGGAGGGTCCTTTCACTGGAGAGAGAGAGAGAGAGACCAGCTGGAGAGAATCAGGAGGGTCCTTTCACTGGAGAGAGAGAGAGAGCGAGACCAGCTGGAGAGAATCAGGAGGGTCCTTTCACTGGAGAAAGGAGAGAGAGAGAGCGAGACCAGCTGGAGAGAATCAGGAGGGTCCTTTCACTGGAGAAAGGAGAGAGAGAGAGCGAGACCAGCTGGAGAGAATCAGGAGGGTCCTTTCACTGGAGAAAGGAGAGAGAGAGAGCGAGACCAGCTGGAGAGAATCAGGAGGGTCCTTTCACTGGAGAAAGGAGAGAGAGAGAGCGAGACCAGCTGGAGAGAATCAGGAGGGTCCTTTCACTGGAGAGAGAGAGAGCGAGACCAGCTGGAGAGAATCAGGAGGGTCCTTTCACTGGAGAGAGAGAGAGAGCGAGACCAGCTGGAGAGAATCAGGAGGGTCCTTTCACTGGAGAGAGAGAGAGAGACCAGCTGGAGAGAATCAGGAGGGTCCTTTCACTGGAGAGAGAGAGAGAGCGAGACCAGCTGGAGAGAATCAGGAGGGTCCTTTCACTGGAGAGAGGAGAGAGAGACCAGCTGGAGAGAATCAGGAGGGTCCTTTCACTGGAGAGAGAGAGAGAGAGACCAGCTGGAGAGAATCAGGAGGGTCCTTTCACTGGAGAGAGAGAGAGAGCGAGACCAGCTGGAGAGAATCAGGAGGGTCCTTTCACTGGAGAAAGGAGAGAGAGAGAGCGAGACCAGCTGGAGAGAATCAGGAGGGTCCTTTCACTGGAGAAAGGAGAGAGAGAGAGCGAGACCAGCTGGAGAGAATCAGGAGGGTCCTTTCACTGGAGAAAGGAGAGAGAGAGAGCGAGACCAGCTGGAGAGAATCAGGAGGGTCCTTTCACTGGAGAAAGGAGAGAGAGAGAGCGAGACCAGCTGGAGAGAATCAGGAGGGTCCTTTCACTGGAGAGAGAGAGAGCGAGACCAGCTGGAGAGAATCAGGAGGGTCCTTTCACTGGAGAGAGAGAGAGAGCGAGACCAGCTGGAGAGAATCAGGAGGGTCCTTTCACTGGAGAGAGAGAGAGAGCGAGACCAGCTGGAGAGAATCAGGAGGGTCCTTTCACTGGAGAGAGAGAGAGAGAGACCAGCTGGAGAGAATCAGGAGGGTCCTTTCACTGGAGAGAGAGAGAGAGCGAGACCAGCTGGAGAGAATCAGGAGGGTCCTTTCACTGGAGAGAGAGAGAGAGCGAGACCAGCTGGAGAGAATCAGGAGGGTCCTTTCACTGGAGAGAGGAGAGAGAGACCAGCTGGAGAGAATCAGGAGGGTCCTTTCACTGGAGAGAGGAGAGAGAGACCAGCTGGAGAGAATCAGGAGGGTCCTTTCACTGGAGAGAGGAGAGAGAGAGAGACCAGCTGGAGAGAATCAGGAGGGTCCTTTCACTGGAGAGAGAGAGAGACCAGCTGGAGAGAATCAGGAGGGTCCTTTCACTGGAGAGAGAGCGAGACCAGCTGGAGAGAATCAGGAGGGTCCTTTCACTGGAGAGAGAGAGAGACCAGCTGGAGAGAATCAGGAGGGTCCTTTCACTGGAGAGAGAGAGAGACCAGCTGGAGAGAATCAGGAGGGTCCTTTCACTGGAGAGAGGAGAGAGAGAGAGACCAGCTGGAGAGAATCAGGAGGGTCCTTTCACTGGAGAGAGAGAGAGACCAGCTGGAGAGAATCAGGAGGGTCCTTTCACTGGAGAAAGGAGAGAGGAGAGAGCGAGACCAGCTGGAGAGAGGAGAGAGCGAGACCAGCTGGAGAGAGAGAGAGAGCGAGACCAGCTGGAGACAGACGTACAGGAACTTAAATGAATATACTTCATGTTTTATTAATGTATAATAATTGAATATGCAGAAAATAGGATCAACAGATTAAACTGCACACTGCCTTTAACATCCTAAAATGTTTGCGTTACTTCTAATCCACAAACCAAATGTTACACAGCTCTGTAGAAACCCCATGTTTGGTTATTTGTCTTGACCATATGCACTAAGCCAACATGTACGAAGAGTTGATCTCTCTGCCTCCTGCCCTCCAGGACTGTGACAGTCAACCCAGGTCCACCAGCAGGCTTCAGGGCTGGAGGTAGAGAGGAGGCAGGTCTCAGGGCTGGAGGTAGAGAGGTAGAGAGGAGGCAGGTCTCAGGGCTGGAGGTAGAGAGGAGGCAGGTCTCAGGGCTGGAGGTAGAGAGGAGGCAGGTCTCAGGGCTGGAGGTAGAGAGGAGGCAGGTCTCAGGGCTGGAGGTAGAGAGGAGGCAGGTCTCAGGGCTGGAGGTAGAGAGGAGGCAGGTCTCAGGGCTGGAGGTAGAGAGGAGGCAGGTCTCAGGGCTGGAGGTAGAGAGGAGGCAGGTCTCAGGGCTGGAGGTAGAGAGGAGGCAGGTCTCAGGGCTGGAGGTAGAGGGGAGGCAGGTCTCAGGGCTGGAGGTAGAGAGGAGGCAGGTCTCAGGGCTGGAGGTAGAGAGGTAGAGAGGAGGCAGGTCTCAGGGCTGGAGGTAGAAAGGTAGAGAGGAGGCAGGTCTCAGGGCTGGAGGTAGAGAAGTAGAGAGGAGGCAGGTCTCAGGGCTAGAGGTAGAGAAGTAGAGAGGAGGCAGGTCTCATGGCTGGAGGTAGAGAGGTAGAGAGGAGGCAGGTCTCATGGCTAGAGGTAGAGAGGAGACAGGTCTCAGGGCTGGAGGTAGAGAGGATGCAGGTCTCAGGGCTGGATGTAGAGAGGTAGAGAGGAGGCAGGTCTCAGGGCTGGAGGTAGAGAGGTAGAGAGGAGGCAGGTCTCAGGGCTGGAGGTAGATTGGTAGAGAGGAGACAGGTCTCAGGGCTTGAGGTAGAGAGGTAGAGAGGTAGAGAGGAGGCAGGTCTCAGGGCTGGAGGTAGAGAGGTAGAGAGGAGGCAGGTCTCAGGGCTGGAGGTAGAGAGGTAGAGAGGAGGCAGGTGTCAGGGCTGGATGTAGAGAGGAGACAAGTCTCAGGGCTGGAGGTAGTGAGGAGGCAGGTCTCATGGCTGGAGGTAGAGAGGAGGCAGGTCTCAGGGCTGGAGGTAGAGAGGAGGCAGGTCTCAGGGTTGGAGGTAGAGAGGAGGCAGGTCTCAGGGCTGGAGGTAGAGAGGAGGCAGGTCTCATGGCTGGAGGTAGAGAGGTAGAGAGGAGGCAGGTCTCATGGCTAGAGGTAGAGAGGAGACAGGTCTCAGGGCTGGAGGTAGAGAGGATGCAGGTCTCAGGGCTGGATGTAGAGAGGTAGAGAGGAGGCAGGTCTCAGGGCTGGAGGTAGAGAGGTAGAGAGGAGGCAGGTCTCAGGGCTGGAGGTAGATTGGTAGAGAGGAGACAGGTCTCAGGGCTTGAGGTAGAGAGGTAGAGAGGTAGAGAGGAGGCAGGTCTCAGGGCTGGAGGTAGAGAGGTAGAGAGGAGGCAGGTCTCAGGGCTGGAGGTAGAGAGGTAGAGAGGTAGAGAGGAGGCAGGTGTCAGGGCTGGATGTAGAGAGGAGACAAGTCTCAGGGCTGGAGGTAGTGAGGAGGCAGGTCTCATGGCTGGAGGTAGAGAGGAGGCAGGTCTCAGGGCTGGAGGTAGAGAGGAGGCAGGTCTCAGGGTTGGAGGTAGAGAGGAGGCAGGTCTCAGGGCTGGAGGTAGAGAGGAGGCAGGTCTCAGGGTTGGAGGTAGAGAGGAGGCAGGTCTCAGGGCTGGAGGTAGAGAGGTAGAGAGGACTCAGGGCTGGAGGTAGAGAGGTAGAGAGGAGGCAGGTCTCATGGCTGGAGGTAGAGAGGTAGAGAGGAGGCAGGTCTCATGGCTGGAGGTAGAGCGGTAGAGAGGAGGCAGGTCTCAGGGCTGGAGGTAGGGAGGAGGCAGGTCTCAGGGCTGGAGGTAGAGAGGAGGCAGGTCTCAGGGCTGGAGGTAGAGAGGTAGAGAGGAGGCAGGTCTCAGGGCTGGAGGTAGAGAGGTAGAGAGGAGGCAGGTCTCATGGCTGGAGGTAGAGCGGTAGAGAGGAGGCAGGTCTCAGGGCTGGAGGTAGAGCGGTAGAGAGGAGGCAGGTCTCAGGGCTGGAGGTAGGGAGGAGATAGGTCTCAGGGCTGAAGTTTGAAGAGGGGTCAGACCTGTCCGTTTGAAGAGGGGTAAGACCTGTCCGTTTGAAGAGGGGTCAGACCTGTCAGTTTGAAGAGGGGTCAGCCCTTTCAGTTTGAAGAGGGGTCAGACCTGTCAGTTTGAAGAGGGGATTGACACGCATCGCTTGCGTTACGGTCTTGAAAGCAATAGGCTTTCTAATTATGATGCTCCTAACACCTGTGCTAATTCTCATGCTCCTAACACCTGTGCTAATTATCATGCTCCTAACACCTGTGCTAATTATCATGCTCCTAACACCTGTGCTAATTATCATGCTCCTAACACCTGTGCTAATTATCATGCTCCTAACACCTTTGCTAATTATCATGCTCCTAACACCTGTGCTAATTATCATGCTCCTAACACCTGTGCTAATTATGATGCTCCTAACACCTGTGCTAATTATCATGCTCCTAAAACCTGTGCTAATTATCATGCTCCTAACACCTGTGCTAATTATCATGCTCCTAACACCTTTGCTAATTATCATGCTCCTAACACCTGTGCTAATTATCATGCTCCTAACACCTGTGCTAATTATCATGCTCCTAACACCTGTGCTAATTATCATGCTCCTAACACCTGTGCTAATTATCATGCTCCTAACACCTTTGCTAATTATCATGCTCCTAACACCTGTGCTAATTATCATGCTCCTAACACGCGAAGGGTAGCGATATCTCTCAACATTGGCCTCCATTAACTGGAACAATATAAAATAAAAGTGAACTATACCTGAGAAGTAGGTTAATTTCCAATCAGGCTCGGCAAGCAGCAGAAAGACCCATTTGCCAACGTACTGTTAGCTGATGATGTTGACTATGCTAGCTATCGGTAGCAGCAGAAAGACCCATTTGCCAACGTACTGTTAGCTGATGATGTGGACTATGCTAGCTATCGGTAGCAGCAGAAAGACCCATTTGCCAACGTACTGTTAGCTGATGATGTTGACTATGCTAGCTATCGGTAGCAGCAGAAAGACCCATTTGCCAACGTACTGTTAGCTGATGATGTGGACTATGCTAGCTATCGGTAGCAGCAGAAAGACCCATTTGCCAACGTACTGTTAGCTGATGATGTGGACTATGCTAGCTATCCGTAGCAGCAGAAAGACCCATTTGCCAACGTACTGTTAGCTGATGATGTTGACTATGCTAGCTATCGGTAGCAACAGAAAGACCCATTTGCCAACGTACTGTTAGCTGATGATGTGGACTATGCTAGCTATCGGTAGCAGCAGAAAGACCCATTTGCCAACGTACTGTTAGCTGATGATGTTGACTATGCTAGCTATCGGTAGCAGCAGAAAGACCCATTTGCCAACGTACTGTTAGCTGATGATGTTGACTATGCTAGCTATCGGTAGCAACGTTGTATAGTTGGCTGAATGGTAATTAGACCCAATGTATTTTTATTCCAGCCAACGTACGCCTACGAAGCGAAGTTAGCTAACATCTCCTTTTCAACATTGTTTTTTAAGTGTTTTAAGTGGGTTTTGTTGGCCTTGTTTTTTTTGGCTTGCTTCTCAAGAGATGCTGACGGCCAAGAAAGAAGCCAAACGTGAGTTGGCTTCGGGGTGTGGTTTGATGTGGGTGTTTGGCAGCCATGGCAGAAGCCAAACGTGAGTTGGCTTCGGGGTGCTGTTTGATGTGGGTGTTTCTTGAGTGTGTGCTTGCTACCACCAGGACATATACAGTTGAAGTTGGAAGTTTACATACACTTTAGCCAAATACATTTAAACTCAGTTTTTCACAATTCCTGACATTTAATCCCAGTAAAAATTCCCTGTCTTGGGTCAGTTAGGATCACCACTTTATTTTAAGAATGTGAAATGTCAGATTAAAGTAGAGAGAATGATTTTTTTCAGGTTTTATTTCTTTCATCACATTCCCAGTGGGCCAAAAGTTTACATACACTTGGGTCAAACGTTTCAGGTAGCCTTCCATAAGATTCCCACAATAAATTGGGCCTAGTTAAATAAAGGTAAAATAAAATGTAAAAAATACGTTGTGGTTTGGTACACCAGAAGTAAATTAATTTCCAATGCAAAGCTACGTTTGCCTTGCAGCATTGCATTGCAGAGGTAGTTGCAGTGCGTTCTGTGTGGTCCATAGGTTGGATAAATCAAACATATGCATCAAATTCTATATGGCTATCTATCGGAGGCTTGACTCCGATGAAATGTGGAATAATCGGAAATGTGAAGTTCTTCAAGAGGTGATGATATCAAATCGTCCAAAAAAAAGTTTTAACATTTATTTAACAATCATTTGAAAACAAAAGCTAGTTGTTTTTAGCGGACCTGGGGTCGCCTTTACCCCCAGCAGACAGACGGAATTCTCCGCAGTGCAGTTTACTGTGACGTTGTGTTGATAATGACCGGTGAGAACATTGGGTGGAGGAGGCGGGCCTCGGTCTGTCTGCCTGCGTGTAGCCAGCTGGTTCATTCCAATATTATGGGAACCTTTTCTGTCCCAGCAAATATCACTTCTCATTTAGTGTAAAATTATAGCGAAAATTAACAACATTTCAGAATGTTAAAATATGTTTGATAGAGACGTTAAAATCCTGTTGATTTGTTCACCATTATTCTTGCTCACTCACAGAGCTATGGCTAATTTAGGCCCCACGTTTCCATCCTGTTTAGGATTACGCACCTAACAGTTTGAAAAATGCACCAACAAAAAATTAAGTGCCTGAGAATGACCCATATGTTTTTCTGAAAGTCAAACTATTTTATCAGATAGAATAGTAAAATGTAAATATATATATATATATATACTTCCCTCACCAAAACGATGAGGGCCAAAAGGCACCATAACGTAGGAATGAGCCAGCCCAGTAGCAGCTCGGCCTTAGACTGTACAGAAGCGAAGTTGAAGGCTGGGCGCGGATAACAGAAAGCTATGGTTAAAAGGGACGTAGAAAAATGTAATGGACATTTTAGCTACATATAATAGTTACTGGAAATCTGTTTTGAATAATACAACATTTTTAAATCAACCATTTTTCCCCTCTTCGGTTTAAAAGGCCTTTTTTGGGAGTCTAATCGCCACAGTCTCTGCGTACCGACCCGCTACCAGTCCGTCTTGCGCTACGTGAAACATTTTCATCTGGGCAGAAGAGGATTTTTTCCTTCTCGTCTGCGTGTTGGATATCAGACGGATTTGATCGGAATATATATTTAAGACAAGTTGGATCATCAATTCTGCTAAGTCGTTTAGCTAAATGAGTATAATGTTCGTGGTTATCTCTCCGATCAGATGTCAGAAATCCATATGACAGTACCAGCCACACAAAAAAATATATGTCTAGTTATCTAACGTTAGTTGGCCTTTGGGAAATGTAAGGTTACTACTTTAGCTGCGTTTCGTGGATTTGTAAAATCCTATCATAAACAGCGTGCTAGATAGTTGTTTTGAAGTGTATATATATCTATTTTCTTTCTTTCGTGAATGCTGGTTTGCTTGTTAGTTATGAGAAGGTTAACGTCTGATGGCTGACTGTAGCTAACGTTACTGTAGCCCAGTACAGAGGAGACTCGGATGTCGAAATAAAACGTTTTGGCAAATCAAAAACAATAGCTAGCTGGGTCCTAAAGTAGACAGACAACGTTAGCTATTTTCATAGCTCATAAATTGTTGCAATATTGATGTTAGCTTGTGATTTTTAAAATCTTTTTTTAATCACAATTTTTTGTTTGTTGTTGCACTGTCTGGGACCTAAATGACTGTTTGGACAATCAAGGGTAGATAAAACATCATGAATATCAACTGTTAAACCTAGAAGACATTTATTCATCCATCGTTTTTGATTTGGACCATGTTAGATTATTAGATAGTCCGGGCGAATGTGCTCGTCTAGCTCACAGATTGAAGGGGGTGAAGAAAGGAGAACTCCTTGGAGAAACCGCCCGTCCCAATTAATCCCACCAGCCATGGCAGTCCTGGGCCGAATGTCGGGGCTGGCACCGGGGCTGGCACTGGGGCTGTACGCCATCCTGCTCCTCAGTCCCGTCGCTGGTAAGTTGAACCTTTCTTGGCCTTGCGATGTTTTGCTTAATGCGATGAAATAAGTATACAAAAATACATTTCCATATGATGTAATTGGAAAATAGGTTTGAGATAATGGATATATCTACCTACCTATCTATCTATCTATCTATCTATCTATCTATCTATCTATCTATCTATCTATCTATCTATCTATCTATCTATCTATCTATCTATCTATCTATCTATCTATCTTAACCATATCTCATAAACCCTCGAGGTGCTTTATTGCTATTATAAACTGGTTACCAACGTAATTAGAGCAGTAAAAATACATGTTTTGTCAGATCCATGGTATATGGTCTGATATAGCACGGCTGTCAGCCAATCAGCATTCAGGGTTCCTAACCACCCAGTTTATATTGACTATTCTATTACCTGGGCCTTTCTGAGCTACAGATTGTAACACCAGACAGATAATGTGATTTAACCAAAACAATTTGGACCATTTATACTGGTCATTTTTAACCTGGTATTCGTGATACCCTCTTCATCCTCAATTCTTGGGAACAGGAGTCTCATTTTGTATGTATTTTTTTAAACAAACTGAGCATTTTTCTGAATTCAAACGGACCCCTGCAACTGGACACAGACATTTTATGAGACTCCTGTTTCCACAAAATGAGGAACGAAGACAGTATCGCAAATACCATGTCAGTTGAAAGATCTCTGGCAGCGTTTAGACACACCTGTAACTACCAGTATAATGTTGGTCATATCATATTATCTGGTGTGCCCGTCTGTAGCTAGGTCATTCCATCAGGTCGTTTCAGCAAGCCATGAAACCCACCATCTCAAGTTGTTTTGAACCGGTTTCCGCCGTTAGGAACAGAGAAGATAAGCATTCCTGCAACATTATTTTTGTTGAAATATAAAATATGTTGAACCCCTGAGAAATTAAGATAATTGATTGCACCCAAATTGGCCATTTAAAAAAATGTATAGCATTCATATAATATTAAATAAATATAGTACCGAACATCCGATTCGGACCAAACTTTTTTTCTTCCAATGAGTAAGACATGAGGAATCCCAAACAGTAGTCAAAAGCCACTCACAGACCCCTCACACCCCATGCTGTTCCCAACCCAGACCCCTCACACCCCATGCTGTTCCCAACCCAGACCCCTCACACCCCATGCTGTTCCCAACCCAGACCCCTCACACCCCATGCTGTTCCCAACCCAGACCCCTCACACCCCATGCTGTTCCCAACCCAGACCCCTCACACCCCATGCTGTTCCCACCCCAGACCCCAGACCCCTCACACCCCATGCTGTTCCCAACCCAGACCCCTCACACCCCATGCTGTTCCCAACCCAGACCCCTCACACCCCATGCTGTTCCCAACCCAGACCCCTCACACCCCATGCTGTTCCCAACCCAGACCCCTCACACCCCATGCTGTTCCCAACCCAGACCCCTCACACCCCATGCTGTTCCCAACCCAGACCCCTCACACCCCATGCTGTTCCCAACCCATACCCCTCACACCCCATGCTGTTCCCAACCCAGACCCCTCACACCCCATGCTGTTCCCACCCAGACCCCTCACACCCCATGCTGTTCCCAACCCAGACCCCTCACACCCCATGCTGTTCCCACCCAGACCCCTCACACCCCATGCTATTCCCACCCAGACCCCTCACACCCCATGCTGTTCCCACCCCAGACCCCTCACACCCCATGCTATTCCCACCCAGACCCCTCACACCCCATGCTGTTCCCACCCCAGACCCCAGACCCCTCACACCCCATGCTATTCCCAACCCAGACCCCTCACACCCCATGCTATTCCCAACCCAGACCCCTTACACCCCATGCTATTCCCAACCCAGACCCCTCACACCCCATGCTATTCCCAACCCAGACCCCTCACACCCCATACTGTTCCCAACCCAGACCCCTCACACCCCATGCTATTCCCAACCCAGACCCCTCACACCCCATGCTATTCCCAACCCAGACCCCTCACACCCCATGCTGTTCCCACCCCAGACCCCAGACCCCTCACACCCCATGCTATTCCCACCCCAGACCCCTCACACCCCATGCTATTCCCACCCCAGACCCCTCACACCCCATGCTGTTCCCACCCCAGACCCCTCACACCCCATGCTATTCCCACCCCAGACCCCAGACCCCGGACCCCTCACACCCCAGACCCCAGACCCCTCACACCCCATGCTGTTCCCACCCCAGACCCCAGACCCCTCACACCCCATGCTATTCCCACCCCAGACCCCTCACACCCCATGCTGTTCCCACCCCAGACCCCTCACACCCCATGCTATTCCCACCCCAGACCCCAGACCCCATGCTATTCCCACCCCAGACCCCAGACCCCTCACACCCCATGCTGTTCCCACCCCAGACCCCTCACACCCCATGCTAATCCCACCCCAGACCCCTCACACCTCATGCTGTTCCCACCCCAGACCCCTCACACCCCATGCTGTTCCCACCCCAGACCCACTGCCATTGGACTCTGGAGTAGGGCTCAGGGTGACGGGGCAGGGCTCGGGGTGACGGGCAGGGCTCGGGGTGACGGGCAGGGCTCGGGGTGATGGGGCAGGGCTCGGGGTGACGGGGCAGGGCTCGGGGTGACGGGCAGGGCTCGGGGTGACGGGGCAGGGCTCGGGGTGACGGGGCAGGGCTCGGGGTGACGGGGCAGGGCTCGGGGTGACGGGGCAGGGCTCGGGGTGACGGGCAGGGCTCGGGGTGACGGGGCAGGGCTCGGGGTGACGGAGCAGGGCTCGGGGTGACGGAGCAGGGCTCGGGGTGACGGAGCAGGGCTCGGGGTGACGGGGCAGGGCTCGGGGTGACGGGGCAGGGCTCGGGGTGACGGGGCAGGGCTCGGGGTGACGGGGCAGGTCTCGGGGTGACGGCTCAGGGCTCGGGGTGACGGGGCAGGGCTCGGGGTGACGGGGCAGGTCTCGGGGTGACGGGGCAGTGTGACAGGGCAGGTCGCGGGGTGACGGGGCAGGGCTCGGGGTGACGGGGCAGGGTGACGGGGCAGGGCTCGGGGTGACGGCTCAGGGTGACAGGGCAGGGCTCGGGGTGAGGGCAGGGCTCGGGGTGACGGGCAGGGTGACGGGGTGAAGGGAGGAGAAGGAGAGAGACAACTCAAGTAGCAAACAGAGAAAATGATGAACACAGACATTACTACACGCGACAGTGGCACATCACATTTAACAAACCAAACACTGAAGTATTGTTGTAGAAGGTAAAGTAAAAACACAAACTGGTCCCTGCATCAATACCGGTCTCACACACACACACACACACACACACACACACACACACACACACACACACACACACACACACACACACACACACAGTAGACTGCTCTCAGCACGTACTACCACACTAAATGTTTCACACAAGCAAAACTGTGAACTGTAAGCACTGACTTGCTCCGAAGACTTCACAATATTATCCAACATAAGACCTTGTCCCTGTAACACACAGTAAGATGATCTCTGTATGCTGATAGTGTAATTAGCAGTTTGAAGTAGGAAGGGAGGGTCTGGTGTGTCTGTTTACAGGACACTGTGCTGCTCTCCTGCTGCAAGCTTCAGACTAAACAATGTCTCCCTCTGGCTCTATGGGGGAAGGAGGGGGAGGGGAGGACTGTGTCGGGGAGGAGGGGGAGGGGAGGACTGTGTCGGTGAGGAGGGGGAGGGGAGAAACATTCCCTTGTGGTGACGCTGATCCCCCCCCCCCCTGACTATTTCTGCTGGTTGGCACTGAACAGTCTGAAAATCTCCCCCTCCCCCACAGTACTCATTCACCCAGTGATAGACTGACTGCCCTGCCCTGTCCCGCCTGTTCCAGCCTCCCAGACACATTTCACACACTCATTTAAATGTCATTTTCAGAGGAAATGCTGGTGTATGCACTATGCCCCTCTATCAGACAGTACTGTAGTCTATACAGACTGCCCTCTACCAGACAGTACTGTAGTCTATACAGACTGCCCTCTACCAGACAGTACTGTAGTCTATACAGACTGCCCTCTATCAGACAGTACTGTAGTCTATACAGACTGCCCTCTACCAGACAGTACTGTAGTCTATACAGACCGCCCTCTACCAGACAGTACTGTAGTCTATACATACTGCCCTCTATCAGACAGTACTGTAGTCTATACAGACTGTCCTCTACCAGACAGTACTGTAGTCTATACATACTGCCCTCTACCAGACAGTACTGTAGTCTATACAGACTGCCCTCTACCAGACAGTACTGTAGTCTATACAGACCGCCCTCTACCAGACAGTACTGTAGTCTATACAGACCGCCCTCTACCAGACAGTACTGTAGTCTATACATACTGCCCTCTACCAGACAGTACTGTAGTCTATACATACTGCCCTCTACCAGACAGTACTGTAGTCTATACAGACTGCCCTCTATCAGACAGTACTGTAGTCTATACAGACTGCCCTCTACCAGACAGTACTGTAGTTTATACAGACTGCCCTCTACCAAACAGTACTGTAGTCTATACAGACTGCCCTCTACCAGACAGTACTGTAGTCTATACAGACCGCCCTCTACCAGACAGTACTGTAGTCTATACAGACCGCCCTCTACCAGACAGTACTGTAGTCTATACAGACCGCCCTCTACCAGACAGTACTGTAGTCTATACAGACCGCCCTCTACCAGACAGTACTGTAGTCTATACAGACTGCCCTCTGCCAGACAGTACTGTAGTCTATACAGAGCGCCCTCTCCCAGACAGTACTGTAGTCTATACAGACCGCCCTCTACCAGACAGTACTGTAGTCTATACCGACCGCCCTCTACCAGACAGTACTGTAGTCTATACAGACCGCCCTCTATCAGACAGTACTGTAGTCTATACAGACAGCCCTCTACCAGACAGTACTGTAGTCTATACAGACTGCCCTCTGCCAGACAGTACTGTAGTCTATACAGACCACCCTCTACCAGACAGTACTGTAGTCTCTCCTTGTTTTGTGTTCTCCTCTTGCCTCTACTCTTCTCTATATCACCCCTTCCTCTTATATCTCTACATAACAGATTGGCTTATTGTTCCTCCATAAACAACCAGCTGTTCCAGCTGCATGATGCTACTAAGTGTGCGTTAGTAAATTCACTCTCTACCAGACAGTACTGTAGTCTATGCATGATGCTACTAAGTGTGCGTTAGTAAATTCACTCTGGAGTGGCAGTGCGCTCTGGACGGTCATAAATTCACAGCGTTTTGCTCTCGGAGCATTCAGAACGCACACTGTCACTGGACTACTCTGTCGGAGGAGTAGGGTTGAGGAGGAGGAGGAGGATTGAGGAGGAGGAGGAGTAGGGTTGAGGAGGAGTAGGGTTGAGGAGGAGTAGGAGTAGGGTTGAGGAGGAGTAGGAGGAGGAGGAGTAGGGTTGAGGAGGAGTAGGGTTGAGGAGAAGGAGGAGTAGGGTGGAGGAGGAGGAGTAGGGTTGAGGAGGAGGAGGAGTAGTAGGGTTGAGGAGGAGGAGTAGGGTTGAGGAGGAGTAGGGTTGAGGAGGAGGAGTAGGGTTGACGAGGAGTAGGGTTGAGGAGGAGGGTTGAGGAGGAGTAGGGTTGAGGAGGAGTAGGGTTGAGGAGGAGGAGTAGGGTTGAGGAGGAGTAGGGTCGATGAGGAGTAGGGTTGAGGAAGAGTAGGAGTAGGGTTGAGGAGGAGGAGTAGGGTTGAGGAGGAGTAGGGTTGAGGAGGAGTAGGAGGAGGAGTAGGGTTGAGGAGGCATAGGGTTGAGGAGGAGGAGGGTTGAGGAGGAGGAGGAGTATGGTTGAGGAGGAGGAGTAGGGTTGAAGAGGAGGAGGAGGGTTGAGGAGGAGTAGGGTTGAGGAGGAGGAGGAGGGTTGAGGAGGAGGAGTAGGGTTGAGGAGGAGGAGGAGGGTTGAGAAGGAGTAGGGTTGAGGAGGAGGAGGACTAGGAGGAGGAGTAGGGTTGAGGAGGAGGAGGTTGAGGAGGAGTAGGGTTGAGGAGGAGGAGTAGGGTTGAGGAGTAGGAGGAGGGTTGAGGAGGAGTAGGAGTAGGGTTGAGGAGGTGTAGGATTGAGGAGGAGGAGGAGTAGGGTTGAGGAGGAGGAGGAGGGTTGAGGAGGCGTAGGGTTGAGGAGGAGTAGGGTTGAGGAGGAGTAGGAGGAGGAGTAGGGTTGAGGAGGAGGAGTAGGGTTGAGGAGGAGGGTTGAGGAGGAGGAGGAGGGTTGAGGAGGAGGAGGAGGAGGGTTGAGGAGGAGGAGTAGGGTTGAGGAGTAGGAGTAGGGTTGAGGAGTAGGAGTAGGGTTGAGGAGGAGTAGGAGTAGGGTTGAGGAGGAGGAGGAGGGTTGAGGAGTAGGAGTAGGGTTGAGGAGGAGGAGGAGGGTTGAGGAGAAGGAGGAGGGTTGAGGAGGAGTAGGGTTGAGGAGGAGTAGGGTTGAGGAGGAGGAGTAGGGTTGAGGAGGAGTAGGGTTGAGGAGGAGGAGGAGGGTTGAGGAGTAGGGTTGAGGAGGAGGAGTAGGGTTGAGAAGGAGGAGTAGGGTTGAGGAGTAGGAGTAGGGTTGAGGAGGAGGAGGAGGAGGGTTGAGGACGAGGAGTAGGGTTGAGGAGGAGTAGGAGTAGGGTTGAGGAGGAGTAGGAGTAGGGTTGAGGAGGAGGAGTAGGGTTGAGGAGCAGGAGTAGGGTTGAGGAGGAGGAGGAGGAGGAGTAGGGTTGAGGAGTAGGAGTAGGGTTGAGGAGGAGGAGTAGGGTTGAGGAGGCATAGGGTTGACAGTACTGTAGTCTATACAGACCGCCCTCTATCAGACAGTACTGTAGTCTATACAGACAGCCCTCTACCAGACAGTACTGTAGTCTATACAGACTGCCCTCTGCCAGACAGTACTGTAGTCTATACAGACCACCCTCTACCAGACAGTACTGTAGTCTCTCCTTGTTTTGTGTTCTCCTCTTGCCTCTACTCTTCTCTATATCACCCCTTCCTCTTATATCTCTACATAACAGATTGGCTTATTGTTCCTCCATAAACAACCAGCTGTTCCAGCTGCATGATGCTACTAAGTGTGCGTTAGTAAATTCACTCTCTACCAGACAGTACTGTAGTCTATGCATGATGCTACTAAGTGTGCGTTAGTAAATTCACTCTGGAGTGGCAGTGCGCTCTGGACGGTCATAAATTCACAGCGTTTTGCTCTCGGAGCATTCAGAACGCACACTGTCACTGGACTACTCTGTCGGAGGAGTAGGGTTGAGGAGGAGGAGGAGGATTGAGGAGGAGGAGGAGTAGGGTTGAGGAGGAGTAGGGTTGAGGAGGAGTAGGAGTAGGGTTGAGGAGGAGTAGGAGGAGGAGGAGTAGGGTTGAGGAGGAGTAGGGTTGAGGAGAAGGAGGAGTAGGGTGGAGGAGGAGGAGTAGGGTTGAGGAGGAGGAGGAGTAGTAGGGTTGAGGAGGAGGAGTAGGGTTGAGGAGGAGTAGGGTTGAGGAGGAGGAGTAGGATTGACGAGGAGTAGGGTTGAGGAGGAGGGTTGAGGAGGAGTAGGGTTGAGGAGGAGTAGGATTGAGGAGGAGGAGTAGGGTTGAGGAGGAGTAGGGTCGATGAGGAGTAGGGTTGAGGAAGAGTAGGAGTAGGGTTGAGGAGGAGGAGTAGGGTTGAGGAGGAGTAGGGTTGAGGAGGAGTAGGAGGAGGAGTAGGGTTGAGGAGGAGGAGGGTTGAGGAGGAGGAGGAGTATGGTTGAGGAGGAGGAGTAGGGTTGAAGAGGAGGAGGAGGTTTGAGGAGGAGTAGGGTTGAGGAGGAGGAGGAGGGTTGAGGAGGAGGAGTAGGGTTGAGGAGGAGGAGGAGGGTTGAGAAGGAGTAGGGTTGAGGAGGAGTAGGGTTGAGGAGGAGGAGTAGGGTTGAGGAGGAGGAGTAGGGTTGAGGAGGAGGAGGGTTGAGGAGGAGTAGGGTTGAGGAGGGTTGAGGAGTAGGAGTAGGGTTGAGGAGGCGTAGGATTGAGGAGGAGTAGGGTTGAGGAGGACTAGGAGGAGGAGTAGGGTTGAGGAGGAGGAGGTTGAGGAGGAGTAGGGTTGAGGAGGAGGAGTAGGGTTGAGGAGTAGGAGGAGGGTTGAGGAGGAGTAGGAGTAGGGTTGAGGACGTGTAGGATTGAGGAGGAGGAGGAGTAGGGTTGAGGAGGAGGAGGAGGGTTGAGGAGGCGTAGGGTTGAGGAGTAGGGTTGAGGAGGAGTAGGAGGAGGAGTAGGGTTGAGGAGGAGGAGTAGGGTTGAGGAGGAGGAGTAGGGTTGAGGAGGAGGAGGAGGAGGAGGGTTGAGGAGGAGTAGGGTTGAGGAGAAGGAGTAGGGTTGAGGAGGAGGGTTGAGGAGGAGGAGGAGGGTTGAGGAGGAGGAGGAGTAGGGTTGAGGAGGAGGAGTAGGGTTGAGGAGTAGGAGTAGGGTTGAGGAGTAGGAGTAGGGTTGAGGAGGAGTAGGAGTAGGGTTGAGGAGGAGGAGGAGGGTTGAGGAGTAGGAGTAGGGTTGAGGAGGAGGAGGGTTGAGGAGAAGGAGGAGGGTTGAGGAGGAGTAGGGTTGAGGAGGAGTAGGGTTGAGGAGGAGGAGTAGGGTTGAGGAGGAGTAGGGTTGAGGAGGAGTAGGGTTGAGGAGGAGGAGGAGGGTTGAGGAGTAGGGTTGAGGAGGAGGAGTAGGGTTGAGGAGGAGGAGTAGGGTTGAGGAGTAGGAGTAGGGTTGAGGAGGAGGAGGAGGAGGGTTGAGGACGAGGAGTAGGGTTGAGGAGGAGTAGGAGTAGGGTTGAGGAGGAGTAGGAGTAGGGTTGAGGAGGAGGAGTAGGGTTGAGGAGGAGGAGTAGGGTTGAGGAGGAGGAGGAGGAGTAGGGTTGAGGAGTAGGAGTAGGGTTGAGGAGGAGGAGTAGGGTTGAGGAGGCATAGGGTTGAGGAGGAGGAGGAGGAGGAGGAGGGTTGAGGACGAGGAGTAGGGTTGAGGAGGAGGAGTAGGTTGAGGAGGCTAAGGGTTGAGGAGGAGGGTTGAGGAGGAGGAGGAGGAGGGTTGAGGAGAGGGAGTAGGGTTGAGGAGGCGAAGGGTTGAGGAGGAGTAGGGTTGAGGAGGAGGAGTAGGGTTGAGGAGGAGTAGGGTTGAGGAGGAGGAGTAGGGTTGAGGAGAGGGAGTATGATTGAGGAGGCGAAGGGTTGAGGAGGAGTAGGGTTGAGGAGGAGGAGGAGTAGGGTTGAGGAGGAGGAGTAGGGTTGAGGAGAGGGAGTAGGGTTGAGGAGGAGGAGTAGGGTTGAGGGGGAGGAGTAGGGTTGAGGAGTAGGAGTAGGGTTGAGGAGGAGGAGGAGGGTTGAGGAGTAGGAGTAGGGTTGAGGAGGAGGAGTAGGGTTGAGGAGGAGGAGGAGGGTTGAGGAGAGGGAGTAGGGTTGAGGAGGAGTAGGGTTGAGGAGGCGAAGGGTTGAGGAGGAGGAGGAGTAGGGTTGAGGAGGAGTAGGGTTGAGGAGGCGAAGGGTTGAGGAGGAGGAGGAGTAGGGTTGAGGAGGAGGAGTAGGGTTGAGGAGGAGTAGGAGTAGGGTTGAGGAGGAGGAGTAGGGTTGAGGAGAGGGAGTAGGGTTGAGGAGGAGGAGTAGGGTTGAGGAGGAGTAGGGTTGAGGAGGCGAAGGGTTGAGGAGGAGGAGGGTTGAGGAGGCGAAGGGTTGAGGAGGAGTAGGATTGAGGAGGCGAAGGGTTGAGGAGGGTTGATCCGAGCGTTCTGACCTCACAATGGCAGTCAAGCTAACTGACATTTTACTCACCCTAGCATTGCTGGTTATGCTGTTTTCATGTTATCCAGAGCGTTGGTCAATATAACTGTGCTGCTGGCAACTATTTAATGATGTTTTTTTGCAGACGTTTAGTGACACCGGGTCACATTCAACGGGTGTTGAGCGTTCGTAAATTCATCAGTTATTCTGAGCTCTGGTACACTCAGACGAGAGTGCTCTGAAATCAGAGTAGATAGCCCGAGTGAATTTACGAACGCACCCTCAATGAACTGCTGTCCGTCTCTGTCAAAGTGTTGTTCAGTCTGGCCTGAGGGGTGTCTTACAAAACAAGCTACATCTACTCTGGGTTTTCTAAAGCTAGCCAGCTTCAGTTAGCGTCACGTACCAGTTCAGGCTTCATCCGCACTACGATGATGGATATTGCTCATCCGCCTGCCACCCACTCTAGCAGGCTTGTTTGTCTCACATGGCTAGTCGAACGCCAAACTCTTCACTGAGACAATGCTGAAACATCAGTCCATGGGCCAATCAGAGCTCTTCACTGAGACAATGCTGAAACATCAGTCCATGGGCCAATCAGAGCTCTTCACTGAGACAATGCTGAAACATCAGTCCATGGGCCAATCAGAGCTCTTCACTGAGATAATGCTGAAACATCAGTTCATGGGCCAATCAGAGCTCTTCACTGAGACAATACTGAAACATCAGTCCATGGGCCAATCAGAGCTCTTCACTGAGACAATGCTGAAACATCAGTCTAAGTGCCAATCAGAGCTCTTCACTGAGACAATGCTGAAACATCAGTCCATGGGCCAATCAGAGCTCTTCACTGAGACTATACTGAAACATCAGTCCATGGGCCAATCAGAGCTCTTCACTGAGACAATGCTGAAACATCAGTCCATGGGCCAATCAGAGCTCTTCACTGAGATAATGCTGAAACATCAGTTCATGGGCCAATCAGAGCTCTTCACTGAGACAATACTGACACATCAGTCCATGGGCCAATCAGAGCTCTTCACTGAGACAATGCTGAAACATCAGTCTATGTGCCAATCAGAGCTCTTCACTGAGACAATGCTGAAACATCAGTCCATGGGCCAATCAGAGCTCTTCACTGAGACAATGCTGAAACATCAGTCTATGTGCCAATCAGAGCTCTTCACTGAGACAATGCTGAAACATCAGTCCATGGGCCAATCAGAGCTCTTCACTGAGACAATGCTGAAACATCAGTTCATGGGCCAATCAGAGCTCTTCACTGAGACAATACTGAAACATCAGTCCATGGGCCAATCAGAGCTCTTCACTGAGACAATGCTGAAACATCAGTCTATGTGCCAATCAGAGCTCTTCACTGAGACGATGCTAAAACATCAGTCCATGGGCCAATCAGAGCTCTTCACTGAGACTATACTGAAACATCAGTCCATGGGCCAATCAGAGCTCTTCACTGAGACAATACTGAAACATCAGTCCATGGGCCAATCAGAGCTCTTCACTGAGACAATGCTGAAATGCGTGAATGTGTATTTGGGACAATGATTGGTCAATCGTTACATCCCTACTGTTTACACTGTGCCTGATTGGTCAATCGTTACATCCCTACTGTTTACACTGTGCCTGATTGGTGAATCGTTACATCCCTACTGTTTACACTGTGCCTGATTGGTGAATCGTTACATCCCTACTGTTTACACTGTGCCTGATTGGTGAATCGTTACATCCCTACTGTTTACACTGTGCCTGATTGGTGAATCGTTACATCCCTACTGTTTACACCGTGCTTCATTGTCACATTCTGACACAGTGGTACCAGGATGTGTTTGGGTTGTTTCTGACACAGTGGTACCAGGATGTGTTTGGGTTGTTTCTGACACAGTGGTACCAGGATGTGTTTGGGTTGTTTCTGACACAGTGGTACCAGGATGTGTTTGGGTTGTTTCTGACACAGTGGTACCAGGATGTGTTTGGGTTGTTTCTGACACAGTGGTACCAGGATGTGTTTGGGTTGTTTCTGACACAGTGGTACCAGGATGTGTTTGGGTTGTTTCTGACACAGTGGTACCAGGATGTGTTTGGGTTGTTTCTGACACAGTGTTACCAGGATGTGTTTGGGTTGTTTCTGACACAGTGTTACCAGGATGTATTTGGGTTGCTTCTGACACAGTGTTACCAGGATGTGTTTGGGTTGTTTCTGACACAGTGTTACCAGGATGTGTTTGGGTTGTTTCTGACACAGTGGTACCAGGATGTGTTTGGGTTGTTTCTGACACAGTGGTACCAGGATGTGTTTGGGTTGTTTCTGACACAGTGTTACCAGGATGTGTTTGGGTTGTTTCTGACACAGTGGTACCAGGATGTGTTTGGGTTGTTTCTGACACAGTGGTACCAGGATGTGTTTGGGTTGCTTCTGACACAGTGGTACCAGGATGTGTTTGGGTTGCTTCTGACACAGTGGTACCAGGATGTGTTTGGGTTGTTTCTGACACAGTGTTACCAGGATGTGTTTGGGTTGTTTCTGACACAGTGGTACCAGGATGTGTTTGGGTTGTTTCTGACACAGTGGTACCAGGATGTGTTTGGGTTGTTTCTGACACAGTGGTACCAGGATGTGTTTGGGTTGTTTCTGACACAGTGGTACCAGGATGTGTTTGGGTTGTTTCTGACACAGTGGTCCAGGATGTGTTTGGGTTGTTTCTGACACAGTGGTACCAGGATGTGTTTGGGTTGTTTCTGACACAGTGGTACCAGGATGTGTTTGGGTTGTTTCTGACACAGTGGTACCAGGATGTGTTTGGGTTGTTTCTGACACAGTGGTACCAGGATGTGTTTGGGTTGTTTCTGACACAGTGGTACCAGGATGTGTTTGGGTTGTTTCTGACACAGTGGTACCAGGATGTATTTGGGTTGTTTCTGACACAGTGGTACCAGGATGTGTTTGGGTTGTTTCTGACACAGTGGTACCAGGATGTGTTTGGGTTGTTTCTGACACAGTGGTACCAGGATGTATTTGGGTTGCTTCTGACCTGGTTTCAACATTTTAAGTAGTTTTGGCAAACTGTTATAATAACAGTATTTGTACACACAATGAAATTAAATGTCTCTTTAAAATTTGTGTGTGTATGTACAGTGCCAGTCAAAAGTTTGGACACACCTACTCATTCCAGGGATGTTCTTTATTTTCACTGTTTTCTACATTGTAGACCAATAGTGAAGACATCACAACTGTGAAATAACACATATGGGAATCATGTAGTTACCAAAAAAGTGTTAAACAAATCAACATATATTTTAGATTTTAGATTCTTCAAAGTAGCCACTCTTTGCCTTGATGACAGTTTTGCACATGCTTGGTGTATATATACATCACAAACAAACAAACAAACAAACAAACAAACAAACAGAAAGGCTGTCTTTGTGCTGTTTGGCTGTCTGCCACTGTCAGTCCATGGCTCCCATCTGTTTCAGCCAGGATGTAGATACAGCATTGTTGTTCTCAACAGAGAATGAACTAGAGACAGACAGCATTAGTTACAGCTTAATTATATGACATCAGACAGATCAGTGGATTCATTTCTAAACAAGTATTTGTTGTTACTCAAAAGAAAAACTTCACATTCATTTGTCATGCATACAGTTGATGTCGGAAGTTTAAATACACCTTAATCCTCGTAAGAATTCCCTGTCTTAGGTCAGTTAGGATCACCACTTTATTTTAAGAATGTGAAATGCCAGAATAATTTTATTTTTTTATTTTACCTTTATTTAACCAGGCAAGTCAGTTAAGAACAAATTCTTATTTTCAATGACGGCCTGGGAACAGTGGGTTAACTGCCTGTTCAGGGGCAGAACGACAGATTTGTACCTTGTCAGCTCGGGGGTTTGAACTCACAACCTTCCGGTTACTAGTCCAACGCTCTAACCACTAGGCTACCCTGCCGCTCCATAATAATAGAGAGAATGATTTCTTTCAGCTTTTATTTCTTTCATCACATTCCCAGTGGGTCAAAAGTTTACATACACTCAATTAGTATTTGGTAGCATTGCCTTTAAATTGTTTAACGTTTCGGGTAGCCTTCCCACAATCAGATGGGGGAATTTTGACCCATTCCTCCTGACAGAGCTGACGTAACTGAGTCAGGTTTGTAGGCCTCCTTGCTCGCGCTTTTTCAGTTCTGCCCACACATTTTCTATAGGATTGAGGTCAGGGCTTTGTGATGGCCACTCCAATACCTGGACTTTGTTGTCCTTAAGCCATTTTGCCACAACTTTGGAAGCATGCTTTTTACCTTGTCAGCTTAGAGATTTGAACTTGCAATCTTGCGGTTACTAGTCCAATGCTCTAACCACTAGGCTACCCTGTATTTGGCTAAGCTGTATGTAAACGTCTGACTTCAACTGTCTTTTTGAAGCTGAAGCGCATCCTATTTCCATCAATTAAGAAAAAACATTTGCGATGGATCTGAAAAACATTTGGCGACAATTTTTGATTTATCTTATTTTCATAGTTTTTTTATCGTCCGAAAGCTACCATTTACCAGTTACCAGAAACCCTGGTATAGATGTCTTAGCCTACCTGCCAGTTACCAGAAACTCCGGTATAGATGTCTTAGCCTACCTGCCAGTTACCAGAAACCCTGGTATAGATGTCTTAGCCTACCTGCCAGTTACCAGAAACTCCGGTATAGATGTCTTAGCCTACCTGCCAGTTACCAGAAACCCCGGTATAGATGTCTTATCCTACCTGCCAGTTACCAGAAACCCTGGTATAGATGTCTTAGCCTACCTGCCAGTTACCTGAAACCCCGGTATAGATGTCTTAGCCTACCTGCCAGTTACCAGAAACTCCGGTATAGATGTCTTAGCCTACCTGCCAGTTACCAGAAACCCCGGTATAGATGTCTTAGCCTACCTGCCAGTTACCTGAAACCCCGGTATAGATGTCTTAGCCTACCTGCCAGTTACCAGAAACCCTGGTATAGATGTCTTAGCCTACCTGCCAGTTACCAGAAACCCTGGGAGAGATGTCTTAGCTTACCTGCCAGTTACCAGAAACCCTGGTATAGATGTCTTAGCCTACATTAGCCTTATATTGAGCTAATGAACATGACATTAGCCTTATATTGAGCTAATGAACATGACATTAGCCTTATATTGAGCTAATGAACATGACATTAGCCTTATATTGAGCTAATGAACATGACATTAGCCTTATATTGAGCTAATGAACATGACATTAGCCTTATATTGAGCTAATGAATGATGGGTTATGTATGAACTTCTAGCCTCTGCACTGTTCTCTTAGGAGGTAACGTTACACACCTGCTCTCTGCTGGCCTCTCTCCTTCTACGCCTTGGAGTCCCAGGAAAAGTTAGACGAGAAGAGCTGGATTTTATGTTGTTGTTGTATTTCTTATACTAATAGACTATTTGAAGAGGCATGAAAGCTCTTGTTTGCTGAATGTTAAATACAGCAGCCAATAGAACTCAAAGGTAGTTTGAAAGTAGAGAGAACGACCAATGGTGGTAGACTATAGCAGTTATTAATTCAGACCCATAACCATTCAGACCCATAACCATTCAGATGGTGGTAGACTATAGCAGTTATTAATTCAGACCCATAACCATTCAGATGGTGGTAGACTATAGCAGTTATTAATTCAGACCCATAACCATTCAGATGGTGGTAGACTATAGCAGTTATTAATTCAGACTCATAACCATTCAGATGGTGGTAGACTATAGCAGTTATTAATTCAGACCCATAACCATTCAGATGGTGGTAGACTACAGGAGTTATTAATTCAGACCCATAACCATTCAGATGGTGGTAGACTATAGCAGTTATTAATTCAGACTCATAACCATTCAGGTGGTGGTAGACTATAGCAGTTATTAATTCAGACCCATAACCATTCAGATGGTGGTAGACTATAGCAGTTATTAATTCAGACCCATAACCATTCAGATGGTGGTAGACTACAGGAGTTATTAATTCAGACCCATAACCATTCAGATGGTGGTAGACTATAGCAGTTATTAATTCAGACCCATAACCATTCAGATGGTGGTAGACTATAGCAGTTATTAATTCAGACCCATAACCATTCAGATGGTGGTAGACTATAGCAGTTATTAATTCAGACCCATAACCATTCAGATGGTGGTAGACTATAGCAGTTATTAATTCAGACCCATAACCATTCAGATGGTGGTAGACTATAGCAGTTATTAATTCAGACCCATAACCATTCAGATGGTGGTAGACTATAGCAGTTATTAATTCAGACCCATAACCATTGAGACTGAAGGCTGTGTTCAGCCGTCTATGTCTTATTCTAGTCCTATGTTATTCAAGCATTACAGCGATGACGATATGGACAACTAAATGTATTTCATTTAACTATTTAAAGCGAGGAAGGAAGCTAGCATCTCTCCCAGCTTCGTGGTTTGAACAAGGACCATATAATACCTTAGACTAATACATTCCAAAATACTACTGGAGCCTCTTCTGTTTATTTACCCCAGAGAGCATAGTTACATCTATGGGCTTTTATGTTTTTCTGTTGTGCGTCATGTACAGTGGTCTATAATCTATTAAATGCATTTGATAATGGCACAATCATTAAGGGTTCACGGAAAGTCTAACGTTGACGGGAGAGGGCAGACTGTAGTGTTGTTGACGGGAGAGGGCAGACTGTAGTGTTGTTGACGGGAGAGGGCAGACTGTAGTGTTGTTGACGGGAGAGGGCAGACTGTAGTGTTGTTGACGGGAGAGGGCAGACTGTAGTGTTGTTGACGGGAGAGGGCAGACTGTAGTGTTGTTGACGGGAGAGGGCAGACTGTAGTGTTGTTGACGGGAGAGGGCAGACTGTAGTGTTGTTGACGGGAGAGGGCAGACTGTAGTGTTGTTGACGGGAGAGGGCAGACTGTAGTGTTGTTGACAAGAGAGGGCAGACTGTAGTGTTGTTGACGGGAGAGGGCAGACTGTAGTGTTGTTGACAGGAGAGGGCAGACTGTAGTGTTGTTGACAGGAGAGGGCAGACTGTAGTGTTGTTGATAGGAGAGGGCAGACTGTAGTGTTGTTGACAAGAGAGGGCAGACTGTAGTGTTGTTGACGGGAGAGGGCAGACTGTAGTGTTGTTGACGGGAGAGGGCAGACTGTAGTGTTGTTGATGGGAGAGGGCAGACTGTAGTGTTGTTGACAGGAGAGGGCAGACTGTAGTGTTGTTGATGGGAGAGGGCAGACTGTAGTGTTGTTGACGGGAGAGGGCAGACTGTAGTGTTGTTGACGGGAGAGGGCAGACTGTAGTGTTGTTGACAGGAGAGGGCAGACTGTAGTGTTGTTGACGGGAGAGGGCAGACTGTAGTGTTGTTGACGGGAGAGGGCAGACTGTAGTGTTGTTGACGGGAGAGGGCAGACTGTAGTGTTGTTGACAGGAGAGGGCAGACTGTAGTGTTGTTGACCCCTCCTCCTACCCTGCTGGGTCAACTCTTCCACTGGCCAGCGCCTCCAACCGTCACACTGTCACCTCCACAGAGGAAGGGGTCTGATGGATGCAGCATGCAGTGTCTCTCTCCCCCTCCTTTCTCCTCTCACCCCTTCTCTCTCTCAATTCAATTCAATTTCAATTTAAGGGCTTTATTGGTATCAAATTTGGCCAAATCAAATTTATTTAAATCAATTTAAAAAAATTATAAAGCCCTTTTTACATCAGCCGATATCTCAAAGTGCTGTACAGAAACCCAGTCTAAAACCCCAAACTGCAAGAAAACTCCCTTGAAAGGCCAGAACCTAGGAAGAAACCTATAGAGGAACCAGGCTATGAGGGGTGGCCAGTCCTCTTCTGGCTGTGCTGGTGGAGAATATAACAACATGGCCAAGATGTTCAAACGTTCATAGATGACCAACAGGGTCAAATAATAATGATCACAGTGGTTGTCGAGGGTGCAAAAAGGTCAGCACCTCAGGAGTAAATGTCAGTTGGATTTTCATAGCCGATCATTCAGAATATCTCTACCGCTCCTGCTGTCTCTAGAGAGTTGAAAACAGCAGGTCTGGGAAAGGTAGCACGTCCAGTGAACAGGTCAGGGTTCCATAGCCGCAGGCAGAACAGTTGAAACTGGAGCAGCAGCACGGCCAGGTGGACTGGGGACAGCAAGGAGTCATCAGGCCAGGTAGTCCTGAGGCATGGTCCTAGGGCTCAAGTCCTCCGAGAGGGAGAAAGAAAAAGAGAGAGAATTAGAGGGAGCATACATAAATTCACACAGGACACTGGATAAGGCAGGATGAATACTCCAGATATAACAGACTGACCCCGACACATAAACTATTGCAGCATAAATACTGGAGGCTGAGACAGGAGGGATCAGGAGACACTGTGACCCCATCCGATGATACCCCCGGACAGGGCCAAACAGGAAGGATATAACCCCACCCACTTTGCCAAAGCACAGCCCCCACACCACTAGAGGGATATCTTCAACCACCAACTTACCATCCTGAGACAAGGCCGAGAATAGCCCACAAAGATCTCCGCCACGGCACAACCCAAGGGGGGGCGCCAACCCAGACAGGAAGATCACATCAGTGACTCAACCCACTCAAGTGACGCACCCCTCCTAGGGACGGCATGAAAGAGCACCAGTAAGCCATTGACTCAGCCCCTGTAATAGGGTTAGAGGCAGAGAATCCCAGTGGAAAGAGGGGAACCGGCCAGGCAGAGACAGCAAGGGCGGTTCGTTGCTCCAGAGCCTTTCCGTTCACCTTCCCACTCCTGGACCAGACTACACTCAATCATATGACCCACTGAAGAGATGAGTCTTCAATAAAGACTTAAAGGTTGAGACCGAGTTTGCATCTCTCACATGGGTAGGCAGACCATTCCATGAAAATGGAGCTCTATAGGAGAAAGCCCTGCCTCCAGCTGTTTGCTTAGAAATTCTAGGGACAATTAGGAGGCCTGCGTCTTGTGAACGTAGCGTACGTGTAGGTATGTACGGCAGGACCAAATCAGAGAGATAGGTAGGAGCAAGCCCATGTAATGCTTTATAGGTTATCAGTAATACCTTGAAATCAGCCCTTGCCTTGACAGGAAGCCAGTGTAGGGAGGCTAGCACTGGAGTAATATGATCACATCGTTTGGTTCTAGTCAGGATTCTAGCAGCCGTATTTAGCACTAACTGAAGTTTATTTAGTGCTTTATCCGGGTAGCCGGAAAGTAGAGCATTGCAGTAGTCTAACCTAGAAGTAACAAAAGCATGGATACATTTTTCTGCATCATTTTTGGACAGAAAGTTTCTGATTTTTGCAATGTTTCGTAGATGGACAAAAGCTGTCCTTGAAATGGTCTTGATATGTTCGTCAAAAGAGAGATCAGGGTCCAGAGTAACGCCGAGGTCCTTCACAGTTTTATTTGAGACGACTGTACAACCATTAAGATTAATTGTCAGATTCAACAGAAGATCTCTTTGTTTCTTGGAACCTAGAACAAGCATCTCTGTTTCGTCCGAGTTTAAAAGTAGAACGTTTGCAGCCATCCACTTCCTTATGTCTGAAACACAGGCTTCTAGCGAGGGCAATTTTGGGACTTCACCATGTTTCATTGAAATGCACAGCTCTGTGTCATCCGCATAGCAGTGAAAGTTAACATAATGTTTTCAAATGACATCCCCAAGAGGTAAAATATATAGTGAAAACAATAGTGGTCCTAAAACGGAACCTTGAGGAACACTGAAATTTACAGTTGATTTGTCAGAGGACAAACCATTCACAGAGACAATCATTTACAAAAAGACTTAGAAATCTATTTCAAATTACAAAAAATAAAATGACAGTAAGGATCTTTAAAAATAACTTGCAGTGTTTTGTGTTTGCGGTTGCCCTATCTGTCTGTGCTTCTAGACTTTGATCTCTGTAATGGCAAACAAAGGTTTCTGTACCAAATATTAAGTTCTGCTTTTCTCATGTATCAAATACTTATGTAATGCGATAAAATGCAAATGAACTACTCAAAAATCATACAATGTGATCCTCCGGACCCCCACTTTAGATTCCGTCTCTCACATGCTTTGTTAGAAAACCCGCACAATCGGCAGTGAACCAAACACTTGTCCGTGCAGATCAATGTGGTGATCGATGGTATCAAAAGTGGCACTAAGGTCTACTAGGAGCACGAGGACAGATGCAGAGCCTTGGTCCGATGCCATTAAAAGGTCATTTACCACCTTCACAGTGCTATGATGGGGTCTAAAACCAAAGCAAGTTAAATAGATATTAAACTAAAGGGAAATAAACAATTAACAGTCAACATTACACTCACAGAAGTTCCAAAAGAATAAAGACATTACAAATGTCATATTATGTCTATATTCAGTGTTGTAATGATGTGCAAATAGTTAAAGTACAAAAGGAAAAATAAATAAACATTAATATGGGCTGTATTTACAATTGTGTTTGTTCTTCACTGGTTGCCCTTTTCTTGTGACAACAGGTCACACATCTTCCTGTTGTGATGGCACACAGTGGAATTACACCCAGTAGATATGGGAGTTTATCAAAATCGGCTTTGTTTTCTGTGTAATCTGAGGGAAATATGTGTCTATAATATGGTCAAATATTTAGCAGGAGGTTAGTAAGTGCAGCTCAGTTTCCACCTCATTTTGTGGGCATTGAGCACATAGCCTGTCTTCTCTTGAGAGCCAGTGTGACTGACCCTGTACATAGTCAAAGCTTTCCTTATGTTTGGGTCAGTCACAGTGGTCAATTTTTCTGCCACTGTGTCCTCTCTGTGTTGGGCCAGAGAATTCCAATGTGCTCTGTTTTTTTGGTTAATTCTATCCTGTGTCAAATAGTTATCTTTTTGCTTTCTCACAATCTCTCTTGCTCTCTCTCAACATGCAAGAAAAGTTATGTTTTGTCACACGATTTTGAGATACCAACCATTATAAAGGGTTTAACAAGTTTTTAATCAAACTACGATCCCCCCTTTTTTCCCCGATTATTATCAATGATTTATCACTTCTCACTATATTCCCCATTATAATCCTAAATAATAGACTTCTCACTATATTCCCCATTATAATCCTAAATAATAGACTTCTCACTATATTCCCCATTATAATCCCAAATAATAGACTACTCACTATATTCCCCATTATAATAGACTTCTCACTATATTCCACACTATAATCCTAAATAATAGACTTCTCACTATATTCCACACTATAATCCTAAATAATAGACTACTCACTATATTCGCCATTATAATCCTAAATAATAGACTACTCACTATATTCCCCATTATAATAGACTTCTCACTATATTCCACACTATAATCCTAAATATTTAACTTCTCACTATATTCCCCATTATAATCCTAAATAATAGACTACTCACTATATTACACACTATAATCCTAAATAATAGACTTCTCACTATATTCCACACTATAATCCTAAATAATAGACTACTCACTATATTCCACACTATAATCCTAAATAATAGACTTCTCACTATATTCCCCATTATAATCCTAAATAATAGACTTCTCACTATATTCCCCATTATAATACTAAATAATAAACTTCTCACTATATTCCCCATTATAATCCTAAATAATAGACTTCTCACTATATTCCCCATTATAATCCTAAATAATAGACTTCTCACTATATTCCACACTATAATCCTAAATAATAGACTTCTCACTATATTCCCCATTATAATCCTAAATAATAGACTTCTCACTATATTCCCCATTATAATACTAAATAATAAACTTCTCACTATATTCCCCATTATAATCCTAAATAATAAACTTCTCACTATATTCCCCATTATAATCCTAAATAATAGACTTCTCACTATATTCCCCATTATAATCCTAAATAATAGACTTCTCACTATATTCCCCATTATAATCCTACATTATAGTCTACTCAGCATATTCCCCATTATAATCCTAAATAATAGACTACTCACTATATTCCCCATTATAATCCTAAATAATAGACTTCTCACTATATTCCACACTGTAATCCTAAATAATAGACTTCTCACTATATTCCCCATTATAATCCTAAATAATAGACTTCTCACTATATTCCCCATTATAATCCTAAATAATAGACTTCTCACTATATTACACACTATAATCCTAAATAATAGACTTCTCACTATATTCCCCATTATTATCCTAAATTATAGACTTCTCACTATATTCCACACTATAATCCTAAATAATAGACTTCTCACTATATTCCCCATTATAATCCTAAATAATAGACTTCTCACTATATTCCCCATTATAATACTAAATAATAAACTTCTCACTATATTCCCCATTATAATCCTAAATAATAGACTTCTCACTATATTCCCCATTATAATCCTAAATAATAGACTACTCACTATATTCCCCATTATAATAGACTTCTCACTATATTCCCCATTATAATCCTAAATAATAGACTTCTCACTATATTCCACACTATAATCCTAAATAATAGACTACTCACTATATTCCCCATTATAATCCTAAATAATAGACTTCTCACTATATTCCACACTATAATCCTAAATAATAGACTTCTCACTATATTCCACACTATAATCCTAAATAATAGATTACTCACTATATTCCCCATTATAATCCTACATTATAGTCTACTCAGCATATTCCCCATTATAATCCTAAATGATAGACTACTCACTATATTCCCCATTATAATCCTAAATAATAGACTTCTCACTATATTCCACACTGTAATCCTAAATAATAGACTTCTCACTATATTCCCCATTATAATCCTAAATAATAGACTTCTCACTATATTCCCCATTATAATCCTAAATAATAGACTTCTCACTATATTCCACACTATAATCCTAAATAATAGACTACTCACTATATTCCCCATTATAATCCTAAATAATAGACTTCTCACTATATTCCACACTATAATCCTAAATAATAGACTTCTCACTATATTCCCCATTATAATCCTAAATAATAGACTTCTCACTATATTCCCCATTATAATCCTAAATAATAGACTACTCACTATATTCCCCATTATAATAGACTTCTCACTATATTCCACACTATAATCCTAAATAATAGACTTCTCACTATATTCCACACTATAATCCTAAATAATAGACTTCTCACTATATTCCCCACTATAATCCTAAATAATAGACTTCTCACTATATTCCCCATTATAATAGACTACTCACCATATTCCCCATTATAATCCTAAATAATAGACTTCTCACTATATTCCCCATTATAATCCTAAATAATAGACTTCTCACTATATTCCCCATTATAATCCTAAATTATAGACTACTCACTATATTCCCATTATAATCCTAAATAATAGACTTCTCACTATATTCCCCATTATAATCCTAAATAATAGACTACTCACTATATTACACACTATAATCCTAAATAATAGACTTCTCACTATATTCCACACTATAATCCTAAATAATAGACTTCTCACTATATTCCACACTATAATCCTAAATAATAGACTTCTCACTATATTACACACTATAATCCTAAATAATAGACTTCTCACTATATTCCCCATTATAATCCTAAATAATAGATTACTCACTATATTACACACTATAATCCTAAATAATAGACTACTCACTATATTCCCCATTATAATCCTAAATAATAGACTTCTCACTATATTCCACACTATAATCCTAAATAATAGACTACTCACTATATTCCCCATTATAATCCTAAATAATAGACTTCTTACTCTATTCCCCATTATAAATCTAAATAATAGACTACTCACTATATTCCCCATTATATTCCTAAATAATAGACTACTCACTATATTCCCCATTATAATAGACTTCTCACTATATTCCACACTATAATCCTAAATAATAGATTTCTCACTATATTCCCCATTATAATAGACTACTCACTATATTCCCCATTATAATCCTAAATAATAGACTTCTCACTATATTCCACACTATAATCCTAAATAATAGACTACTCACTATATTCCCCATTATAATCCTAAATAATAGACTACTCACTATATTCCCCATTATAATAGACTTCTCACTATATTCCACACTATAATCCTAAATAATAGACTTCTCACTATATTCCACATTATAATCCTAAATATTTAACTTCTCACTATATTCCCCATTATAATAGACTTCTCACTATATTCCACACTATAATCCTAAATATTTCACTTCTCACTATATTCCCCATTATAATCCTAAATAATAGACTACTCACTATATTCCCCATTATAATCCTAAATAATAGACTTCTCACTATATTCCCCATTATAGTCCTAAATAATAGACTACTCACTATATTCCCCATTATAATCCTAAATAATAGACTTCTCACTATATTCCCCATTATAATCCTAAATAATAGACTTCTCACTATATTCCCCATTATTATCCTAAATTATAGACTACTCACTATATTCCCATTATAATCCTAAATAATAGACTTCTCACTATATTCCACACTATAATCCTAAATAATAGACTACTCACTATATTCCCCATTATAATCCTAAATAATAGACTTCTCACTATATTCCACACTATAATCCTAAATAATAGACTACTCACTATATTCCCCATTATAATCCTAAATAATAGACTTCTCACTATATTCCACACTATAATCCTAAATAATAGACTTCTCACTATATTCCCCATTATAATCCTAAATAATAGACTTCTCACTATATTCCCCATTATAATCCTAAATAATAGACTACTCACTATATTACACACTATAATCCTAAATAATAGACTTCTCACTATATTCCACACTATAATCCTAAATAATAGACTTCTCACTATATTCCACACTATAATCCTAAATAATAGACTTCTCACTATATTACACACTATAATCCTAAATAATAGACTTCTCACTATATTCCCCATTATAATCCTAAATAATAGATTACTCACTATATTACACACTATAATCCTAAATAATAGACTACTCACTATATTCCCCATTATAATCCTAAATAATAGACTTCTCACTATATTCCACACTATAATCCTAAATAATAGACTACTCACTATATTCCCCATTATAATCCTAAATAATAGACTTCTTACTCTATTCCCCATTATAAATCTAAATAATAGACTACTCACTATATTCCCCATTATATTCCTAAATAATAGACTACTCACTATATTCCCCATTATAATAGACTTCTCACTATATTCCACACTATAATCCTAAATAATAGATTTCTCACTATATTCCCCATTATAATAGACTACTCACTATATTCCCCATTATAATCCTAAATAATAGACTTCTCACTATATTCCACACTATAATCCTAAATAATAGACTACTCACTATATTCCCCATTATAATCCTAAATAATAGACTACTCACTATATTCCCCATTATAATAGACTTCTCACTATATTCCACACTATAATCCTAAATAATAGACTTCTCACTATATTCCACATTATAATCCTAAATATTTAACTTCTCACTATATTCCCCATTATAATAGACTTCTCACTATATTCCACACTATAATCCTAAATATTTCACTTCTCACTATATTCCCCATTATAATCCTAAATAATAGACTACTCACTATATTCCCCATTATAATCCTAAATAATAGACTTCTCACTAT
This sequence comes from Oncorhynchus mykiss, assembly GCF_013265735.2. Classification (NCBI taxonomy): domain Eukaryota; kingdom Metazoa; phylum Chordata; class Actinopteri; order Salmoniformes; family Salmonidae; genus Oncorhynchus; species Oncorhynchus mykiss. The sequence goes on along the minus strand of NC_048586.1, from coordinate 51,350,301 downwards.
ATTCCCCATTATAGTCCTAAATAATAGACTACTCACTATATTCCCCATTATAATCCTAAATAATAGACTTCTCACTATATTCCCCATTATAATCCTAAATAATAGACTTCTCACTATATTCCCCATTATTATCCTAAATTATAGACTACTCACTATATTCCCATTATAATCCTAAATAATAGACTTCTCACTATATTCCACACTATAATCCTAAATAATAGACTA
>NC_048586.1:51320076-51345076 GCF_013265735.2 Oncorhynchus mykiss | reverse complement strand
TCAATGTGGAGGCTATATACAGGGGGTACCGGTACCGAGTCAATGTGGAGGCTATATACAGGGGGTACTGGTACAGAGTCAATGTGGAGGCTATATACAGGGGGTACTGATACAGAGTCAATGTGGAGACTATATACAGGGGTACCGGTACAGAGTCAATGTGGAGGCTATATACAGGGGGTACCGGTACAGAGTTAATGTGGAGGCTATATACAGGGGGTACGGTACAGAGTTAATGTGAAGGCTATATACAGGGTGTACCGGTACAGAGTCAATGTGGAGGCTATATACAGGGGGTACCGGTACAGAGTCAATGTGGAGGCTATATACAGGGTGTACCGGTACAGAGTCAATGTGGAGGCTATATACAGGGGGTACCGGTACAGAGTTAATGTGAAGGCTATATACAGGGGGTACCGGTACAGAGTCAATGTGGAGGCTATATACAGGGGGTACCGGTACAGAGTCAATGTGGAGGCTATATACAGGGGGTACCGGTACAGAGTCAATATGGAGGCTATATACAGGGGGTACCGGTACAGAGTCAATATGGAGGCTATATACAGGGGGTACCGGTACAGAGTCAATGTGGAGGCTATATACAGGGGGTACCGGTACAGTGTCAATGTGGAGGCTATATACAGGGGGTACCGGTACAGAGTCAATGTGGAGGCTATATACAGGGGGTACCGGTACCGAGTCAATGTGGAGGCTATATACAGGGGGTACCGGTACAGAGTCAATGTGGAGGCTATATACAGGTGGTACCAGGACAGAGTCAATGTGGAGGCTATATACAGGGGGTACCGGTACCGAGTCAATGTGGAGGCTATATACAGGGGGTACTGGTACAGAGTCAATGTGGAGGCTATATACAGGGGGTACTGGTACAGAGTCAATGTGGAGGCTATATACAGGGGGTACTGATACAGAGTCAATGTGGAGGCTATATACAGGGGGTACCGGTACAGAGTTTATGTGAAGGCTATATACAGGGGGTACCGGTACAGAGTCAATGTGGAGGCTATATACAGGGGGCACCGGTACCGAGTCAATGTGGAGGCTATATACAGGGGGTACCGGTACAGAGTTAATGTGGAGGCTATATACAGGGGGTACCGGTACAGAGTTTATGTGAAGGCTATATACAGGGGGTACCGGTACAGAGTCAATGTGGAGGCTATATACAGGGTGTACCGGTACAGAGTCAATGTGGAGGCTATATACAGGGGGTACCGGTACAGAGTTAATGTGGAGGCTATATACAGGGGGTACCGGTACAGAGTTAATGTGAAGGCTATATACAGGGGGTACCGGTACAGAGTCAATGTGGAGGCTATATACAGGGGGTACCGGTACAGTGTCAATGTGGAGGCTATATACAGGGGGTACCGGTACAGAGTTAATGTGGAGGCTATATACAGGGGGTACCGGTACAGAGTTAATGTGAAGGCTATATACAGGGGGTACCGGTACAGAGTCAATGTGGAGGCTATATACAGGGGGTACTGGTACAGAGTCAATGTGGAGGCTATATACAGGGGGTACTGATACAGAGTCAATGTGGAGACTATATACAGGGGGTACCGGTACAGAGTCAATGTGGAGGCTATATACAGGGGGTACCGGTACAGAGTTAATGTGGAGGCTATATACAGGGGGTACCGGTACAGAGTTAATGTGAAGGCTATATACAGGGTGTACCGGTACAGAGTCAATGTGGAGGCTATATACAGGGGGTACCGGTACCGAGTCAATGTGGAGGCTATATACAGGGGGTACCGGTACAGAGTCAATGTGGAGGCTATATACAGGGTGTACCGGTACAGAGTCAATGTGGAGGCTATATACAGGGGGTACCGGTACAGAGTTAATGTGAAGGCTATATACAGGGGGTACCGGTACAGAGTTAATGTGAAGGCTATATACAGGGGGTACCGGTACAGAGTTAATGTGAAGGCTATATACAGGGGGTACCGGTACCGAGTCAATGTGGAGGCTATATACAGGGGGTACCGGTACAGAGTCAATGTGGAGGCTATATACAGGGGGTACCGGTACAGAGTCAATGTGGAGGCTATATACAGGGGGTACCGGTACAGAGTCAATATGGAGGCTATATACAGGGGGTACCGGTACAGAGTTTATGTGAAGGCTATATACAGGGGGTACCGGTACCGAGTCAATGTGGAGGCTATATACAGGGGGTACCGGTACAGAGTTAATGTGGAGGCTATATACAGGGGGTACCGGTACAGAGTTGATGTGAAGGCTATATACAGGGGGTACCGGTACAGAGTCAACGTGGAGGCTATATACAGGGTGTACCGGTACAGAGTCAATGTGGAGGCTATATACAGGGGGTACCGGTACAGAGTTAATGTGGAGGCTATATACAGGGGGTACCGGTACAGAGTCAATGTGGAGGCTATATACAGGGGGTACCGGTACAGTGTCAATGTGGAGGCTATATACAGGGGGTACCGGTACAGAGTTAATGTGGAGGCTATATACAGGGGGTACCGGTACAGAGTTAATGTGAAGGCTATATACAGGGGGTACCGGTACAGAGTCAATGTGGAGGCTATATACAGGGTGTACCGGTACAGAGTCAATGTGGAGGCTATATACAGGGGGTACCGGTACATAGTTAATGTGAAGGCTATATACAGGGGGTACCGGTACCGAGTCAATGTGGAGGCTATATACAGGGTGTACCGGTACAGAGTCAATGTGGAGGCTATATACAGGGGGTACCGGTACAGAGTTAATGTGAAGGCTATATACAGGGGGTACCGGTACAGAGTCAATGTGGAGGCTATATACAGGGGGTACTGGTACAGAGTCAATGTGGAGGCTATATACAGGGGGTACTGATACAGAGTCAATGTGGAGACTATATACAGGGGGTACCGGTACAGAGTCAATGTGGAGGCTATATACAGGGGGTACCGGTACAGAGTTAATGTGGAGGCTATATACAGGGGGTACCGGTACAGAGTTAATGTGAAGGCTATATACAGGGTGTACCGGTACCGAGTCAATGTGGAGGCTATATACAGGGGGTACCGGTACAGAGTCAATGTGGAGGCTATATACAGGGGGTACCAGGACAGAGTCAATGTGGAGGCTATATACAGGGGGTACCGGTACCGAGTCAATGTGGAGGCTATATACAGGGGGTACTGGTACAGAGTCAATGTGGAGGCTATATACAGGGGGTACCGGTACAGAGTTAATGTGGAGGCTATATACAGGGGGTACCGGTACAGAGTTGATGTGAAGGCTATATACAGGGGGTACCGGTACAGAGTCAATGTGGAGGCTATATACAGGGTGTACCGGTACAGAGTCAATGTGGAGGCTATATACAGGGGGTACCGGTACAGAGTTAATGTGGAGGCTATATACAGGGGGTACCGGTACAGAGTTAATGTGAAGGCTATATACAGGGGGTACCGGTACAGAGTCAATGTGGAGGCTATATACAGGGGGTACCGGTACAGTGTCAATGTGGAGGCTATATACAGGGGGTACCGGTACAGAGTTAATGTGGAGGCTATATACAGGGGGTACCGGTACAGAGTTAATGTGAAGGCTATATACAGGGGGTACCGGTACAGAGTTAATGTGAAGGCTATATACAGGGGGTACCGGTACAGAGTCAATGTGGAGGCTATATACAGGGGGTACTGGTACAGAGTCAATGTGGAGGCTATATACAGGGGGTACCGGTACAGAGTCAATGTGGAGGCTATATACAGGGGGTACCGGTACAGAGTTAATGTGAAGGCTATATACAGGGGGTACCGGTACAGAGTCAATGTGGAGACTATATACAGGGGGTACCGGTACAGAGTTAATGTGGAGGCTATATACAGGGGGTACCGGTACAGAGTTAATTTGGAGGCTATATACAGGGGGTACCGGTACAGAGTTAATGTGAAGGCTATATACAGGGGGTACCGGTACAGAGTCAATGTGGAGGCTATATACAGGGGGTACTGGTACAGAGTCAATGTGGAGGCTATATACAGGGGGTACTGATACAGAGTCAATGTGGAGACTATATACAGGGGGTACCGGTACAGAGTCAATGTGGAGGCTATATACAGGGGGTACCGGTACAGAGTTAATGTGGAGGCTATATACAGGGGGTACCGGTACAGAGTTAATGTGAAGGCTATATACAGGGTGTACCGGTACAGAGTCAATGTGGAGGCTATATACAGGGGGTACCGGTACCGAGTCAATGTGGAGGCTATATACAGGGGGTACCGGTACAGAGTCAATGTGGAGGCTATATACAGGGTGTACCGGTACAGAGTCAATGTGGAGGCTATATACAGGGGGTACCGGTACAGAGTTAATGTGAAGGCTATATACAGGGGGTACCGGTACAGAGTTAATGTGAAGGCTATATACAGGGGGTACCGGTACAGAGTTAATGTGAAGGCTATATACAGGGGGTACCGGTACCGAGTCAATGTGGAGGCTATATACAGGGGGTACCGGTACAGAGTCAATGTGGAGGCTATATACAGGGGGTACCGGTACAGAGTCAATGTGGAGGCTATATACAGGGGGTACCGGTACAGAGTCAATATGGAGGCTATATACAGGGGGTACCGGTACCGAGTCAATGTGGAGGCTATATACAGGGGGTACCTTTACAGAGTCAATGTGGAGGCTATATACAGGGGGTACCGGTACAGAGTCAAGGTGGAGGCTATATACAGGGGGTACCGGTACAGAGTCAATATGGAGGCTATATACAGGGGGTACCGGTACAGAGTCAATATGGAGGCTATATACAGGGGGTACCGGTACAGTGTCAATGTGGAGGCTATATACAGGGGGTACCGGTACAGAGTCAATGTGGAGGCTATATACAGGGGGTACCGGTACCGAGTCAATGTGGAGGCTATATACAGGGGGTACCGGTACAGAGTCAATGTGGAGGCTATATACAGGGGGTACCAGGACAGAGTCAATGTGGAGGCTATATACAGGGGGTACCGGTACCGAGTCAATGTGGAGGCTATATACAGGGGGTACTGGTACAGAGTCAATGTGGAGGCTATATACAGGGGTACTGATACAGAGTCAATGTGGAGACTATATACAGGGGGTACCGGTACAGAGTTAATGTGAAGGCTATATACAGGGTGTACCGGTACAGAGTCAATGTGGAGACTATATACAGGGGGTACCGGTACAGAGTTAATGTGGAGGCTATATACAGGGGGTACCGGTACAGAGTTAATTTGGAGGCTATATACAGGGGGTACCGGTACAGAGTTTATGTGAAGGCTATATACAGGGGGTACCGGTACAGAGTCAATGTGGAGGCTATATACAGGGGGTACCGGTACCGAGTCAATGTGGAGGCTATATACAGGGGGTACCGGTACAGAGTTAATGTGAAGGCTATATACAGGGGGTACCGGTACAGAGTCAATGTGGAGGCTATATACAGGGTGTACCGGTACAGAGTCAATGTGGAGGCTATATACAGGGGGTACCGGTACAGAGTTAATGTGGAGGCTATATACAGGGGGTACCGGTACAGAGTTAATGTGAAGGCTATATACAGGGGGTACCGGTACAGAGTCAATGTGGAGGCTATATACAGGGGGTACCGGTACAGTGTCAATGTGGAGGCTATATACAGGGGGTACCGGTACAGAGTTAATGTGGAGGCTATATACAGGGGGTACCGGTACAGAGTTAATGTGAAGGCTATATACAGGGGTACCGGTACAGAGTCAATGTGGAGGCTATATACAGGGTGTACCGGTACAGAGTCAATGTGGAGGCTATATACAGGGGGTACCGGTACATAGTTAATGTGAAGGCTATATACAGGGGGTACCGGTACAGAGTCAATGTGGAGGCTATATACAGGGTGTACCGGTACAGAGTTAATGTGGAGGCTATATACAGGGGGTACCGGTACAGAGTCAATGTGGAGGCTATATACAGGGGGTACCGGTACAGAGTTAATGTGAAGACTATATACAGGGGGTACCGGTACTGAGTTAATGTGAAGGCTATATACAGGGTGTACCGGTACAGAGTTAATGTGAAGGCTATATACAGGGGGTACCGGTACAGAGTTAATGTGAAGGCTATATACAGGGGGTACCGGTACAGAGTTAATGTGAAGGCTATATACAGGGGGTACCGGTACAGAGTTAATGTGAAGGCTATATACAGGGGGTACCGGTACAGAGTCAATGTGGAGGCTATATACAGGGTGTACCGGTACAGAGTCAATGTGGAGGCTATATACAGGGGGTACCGGTACAGAGTCAATGTGGAGGCTATATAAAGGGTGTACCGGTACAGAGTTAATGTGAAGGCTATATACAGGGGGTACCGGTACAGAGTTAATGTGAAGGCTATATACAGGGGGTACCGGTACAGAGTTAATGTGAAGGCTATATACAGGGGGTACCGGTACAGAGTCAATGTGAAGGCTATATACAGGGGGTACCGGTACAGAGTTAATGTGAAGGCTATATACAGGGGGTACCGGTACAGAGTTAATGTGAAGGCTATATACAGGGGGTACCGGTACAGAGTCAATGTGGAGGCTATATACAGGGTGTACCGGTACAGAGTCAATGTGGAGGCTATATACAGGGGGTACCGGTACAGAGTCAATGTGGAGGCTATATACAGGGGGTACTGGTACAGAGTCAATGTGGAGGCTATATACAGGGGGTACCGGTACAGAGTCAATGTGGAGGCTATATACAGGGGGTACTGGTACAGAGTCAATGTGGAGGCTATATACAGGGTGTACCGGTACAGAGTCAATGTGGAGACTATATACAGGGGGTACCGGTACAGAGTCAATGTGGAGGCTATATACAGGGTGTACCGGTACAGAGTCAATGTGGAGGCTATATACAGGGCGTACCGGTACAGAGTCAATGTGGAGACTATATACAGGGTGTACCGGTACAGAGTCAATGTGGAAGCTATATACAGGGTGTACCGGTACAGAGTCAATGTGGAGGCTATATACAGGTTGTACCGGTACAGAGTCATTGTGGAGACTATATACAGGGGGTACCGGTACAGAGTCAATGTGGAGGCTATATACAGGGTATTACGGTACAGAGTCAATGTGGAGGTTATATACAGGGTATTACGGTACAGAGTCAATGTGGAGACTATATACAGGGTATTACGGTACAGAGTCAATGTGGAGACTATATACAGGGGGTACCGGTACAGATTCAATGTGGAGACTATATACAGGGGGTACCGGTACAGAGTCACTGTGGAGACTATATACAGGGGGTACCGGTACAGAGTCAATGTGGAGACTTTATACAGGGTATTACGGTACAGAGTCAATGTGGAGACTATATACAGGGTGTACCGGTACAGAGTCAATGTGGAGACTATATACAGGGTATTACGGTACAGAGTCAATGTGGAGGCTATATACAGGGTATTACGGTACAGAGTCAATGTGGAGACTATATACAGGGTATTACGGTACAACATGTAGGTAACCTCTCTCAATAACATTTAGTACAGAGAAGGCCTGACAACATGTAGGTAACCTCTCTCAGTAACATGTAGGTAACCTCTCTCAGTAACATGTAGGTAACCTCTCTCAGTAACATGTAGGTAACCTCTCTCAATAACATGTAGATAACCTCTCTCAGTAACATGTAGGTAACCTCTCTCAGTAACATGTAGGTAACCTCTCTCAGTAACATGTAGGTAACCTCTCTCAGTAACATGTAGGTAACCTCTCTCAGTAACATGTAGGTAACCTCTCTCAGTAACATGTAGGTAACCTCTCTCAGTAACATGTAGGTAACCTCTCTCAATAACATGTAGGTAACCTCTCTCAGTAACATGTAGGTAACCTCTCTCAGTAACATGTAGGTAACCTCTCTCAGTAACATGTAGGTAACCTCTCTCAGTAACATGTAGGTAACCTCTCTCAGTAACATGTAGGTAACCTCTCTCAATAACATGTAGGTAACCTCTCTCAGTAACATGTAGGTCACCTCTCTCAATAACATGTAGATAACCTCTCTCAATAACATTTAGTGCAGACCAGGCCTGACAACATGTAGGTAACCTCTCTCAATAACATTTAGTGCAGACCAGGCCTGACAACATGTAGGTAACCTCTCAATAAGAGCCAGGCCATTAAGGTGGACAGTACAGAGAGACGTTTGCAGCTCTGCAGACGTAACCCAGCTCGGTTGGTTCTTTCTGTGGAACGAATGTCCCCCCCCTCCTCCCTCTCTCTCCCCTCCTCCCTCTCTCGCTCCCACAGACACCCAGGGAGTCCGAGCCAGTAGGCCAGGCAAGTGTAAAGAGAGGGGATAGTATGAAGACTGCCCTGTTGCGTTTACTCCTAAAAGACCAGCCTGACAGCAGCCAACACAGGGCAAATTACACCGCGGGAAAGGCAATAAGACTCTCTAACTCACTGATACTTACAGGCTGTAAATGAAGTTTATGTTACATAATACTCAGCCCAAATTCTTAGGCGTACACTGAACTAGATTGAGAAGATCATGCTGATACATGCTAACGCTGAGTATCTGAGGGTTTTGTGGCTAGACTCTTTTTTTAAAAGCCTAGTGTGAGATATTTTGTGGACGTGTGGGTCATCTGCCTCACGTGGCACATTCTCTCTGTAGCAGTGACAGAGCAGATGAGCAGTTCTCTAGTGTTTACCACTGTTAGAGAGGCATAATGAACACAGCGTCCCAGGGGGCTGTACATAATCAACCTGTGGCTGTACTAGACCCGAGACAACCAGAGACCAGCTCTGCACATCACAGGCTCACTACCGTAGTTGTGTTATTTCCCAATTTTGTGTGTGTGTGTGTGTGTCACTCTCTCTCTCTCTCTCTCTCTCTCTCTCTCTCTCTCTCTCTCTGTCTCTCTCTCTCTCTCTCTCTCTCTCTCTCTCTCTGTCTCTCTCTCTCTCTCTCTCTCTCTCTGTCTCTCTGTCTCTCTGTCTGTCTCTCTCTCTCTGTCTCTCTCTCCCTCTCTCTCGCGCTCTCTCGCTCTCTGTCTCTCTCTCTGTCTCTCTCTGTCTCTCTCGCTCTCTCGCTCTCTGTCAATTCAATTCAATTCAATTCAATGGGCTTTATTGGCATGGGAAACACGTGTTAACATTGCCAAAGCAAGTGAGGTAGATAATATATAAAGTGAATATATAAAGTGAAAAACAATAAAAAATAACAGTAAACATTACACATACAGAAGTTTCAAAACAATAAAGACATTACAAATGTCATATTATATATACAGTGTTTTAACAATGTACAAATGGTTAAAGGACACAAGATAAAATAAATAAGCATACAGTGCCTTGCGAAAGTATTCGGCCCCCTTGAACTTTGCAACCTTTTGCCACATTTCAGGCTTCAAACATAAAGATATAAAACTGTTTTTTTTTGTGAAGAATCAACAACAAGTGGGACACAATCATGAAGTGGAACGACATTTATTGGATATTTCAAACTTTTTTAACAAATCAAAAACTGAAAAATTGGGCGTGCACAATTATTCAGCCCCTTTACTTTCAGTGCAGCAAACTCTCTCCAGTGAGGATCTCTGAATGATCCAATGTTGACCTAAATGACTAATGATGATAAATACAATCCACCTGTGTGTAATCAAGTCTCCGTATAAATGCACCTGCACTGTGATAGTCTAAGAGGTCCGTCAAAAGCGCAGAGAGCATCATGAAGAACAAGGAACACACCAGGCAGGTCCGAGATACTGTTGTGAAGAAGTTTAAAGCCGGATTTGGATACAAAAAGATTTCCCAAGCTTTAAACATCCCAAGGAGCACTGTGCAAGCGATAATATTGAAATGGAAGGAGTATCAGACCACTGCAAATCTACCAAGACCTGGCCGTCCCTCTAAACTTTCAGCTCATACAAGGAGAAGATTGATCAGAGATGCAGCCAAGAGGCCCATGATCACTCTGGATGAACTGCAGAGATCTACAGCTGAGGTGGGAGACTCTGTCCATAGGACAACAATCAGTCGTATATTGCACAAATCTGGCCTTTATGGAAGAGTGGCAAGAAGAAAGCCATTTCTTAAAGATATCCATAAAAAGTGTCGTTTAAAGTTTGCCACAAGCCACCTGGGAGACACACCAAACATGTGGAAGAAGGTGCTCTGGTCAGATGAAACCAAAATTGAACTTTTTGGCAACAATGCAAAATGTTATGTTTGGCGTAAAAGCAACACAGCTGAACACACCATCCCCACTGTCAAACATGGTGGTGGCAGCATCATGGTTTGGGCCTGCTTTTCTTCAGCAGGGACAGGGAAGATGGTTAAAATTGATGGGAAGATGGATGGAGCCAAATACAGGACCATTCTGGAAGAAAACCTGATGGAGTCTGCAAAAGACCTGAGACTGGGACGGAGATTTGTCTTCCAACAAGACAATGATCCAAAACATAAAGCAAAATCTACAATGGAATGGTTCAAAAATAAACATATCCAGGTGTTAGAATGGCCAAGTCAAAGTCCAGACCTGAATCCAATCGAGAATCTGTGGAAAGAACTGAAAACTGCTGTTCACAAATGCTCTCCATCCAACCTCACTGAGCTCGAGCTGTTTTGCAAGGAGGAATGGGAAAAAATGTCAGTCTCTCGATGTGCAAAACTGATAGAGACATACCCCAAGCGACTTACAGCTGTAATCGCAGCAAAAGGTGGCGCTACAAAGTATTAACTTAAGGGGGCTGAATAATTTTGCACGCCCAATTTTTCAGTTTTTGATTTGTTAAAAAAGTTTGAAATATCCAATAAATGTCGTTCCACTTCATGATTGTGTCCCACTTGTTGTTGATTCTTCACAAAAAAATACAGTTTTATATCTTTATGTTTGATGCCTGAAATGTGGCAAAAGGTCGCAAAGTTCAAGGGGGCCGAATACTTTCGCAAGGCACTGTAAATATGGGTTGTATTTACAATGGTGTGTGTTCTTCACTGGTTGCCCTTTTCTCGTGGCAACAGGTCACAAATCTTGCTGCTGTGATGGCACACTGTGGAATTTCACCCAGTAGATATGGGAGTTTATCAAAATTGGATTTGTTTTCAAATTCTTTGTGGATCTGTGTAATCTGAGGGAAATATGTCTCTCTAATATGGTCATACATTGGGCAGGAGGTTAGGAAGTGCAGCTCAGTTTCCACCTCATTTTGTGGGCAGTGAGCACATAGCCTGTCTTCTCTTGAGAGCCTCTCAAGCTCTGTCAGGTTGGATGGGGAGCGTTGTTGCACAGCTTTTTTCAGGTCTCTACAGCGATGTTTGGGTTCTGTCTGGGCCACTCAAGGACATTCAGAAACATGTCCTGAAGCCACTCCTGCGTTGTCTTGGCCGTGTGCTTAGGGTCGTTGTCCTGTTGGAAGGTGACCCCAGTCTGAGGTTCTGAGCACTCTGTACTTTGCTCTGTTCATCTTTGCCTCGATCCTGACTAGTCTCCCACTCCCTGCCACTGAAAAACATCCCCACAGCATGATGCTGCCACCACCATGCTTCACTGTAGAGATGGTGCCAGGTTTCCTCCAGAGGCTTGGCATTCAGGCCAAAGAGTTCAATCTTGGTTTTATCAGACCAGAGTATCTTGTTTCTCACTAGAGTCCTTTAGGTGCCTTTTGGCAAACTCCAAGCGGGCTGCCATGTGCCTTTTACTGAGGAGTGGCTTCCGTCTGGCCACTCTACCATAAAGACCTGATTGGTGGAGTGCTGCAGAGACGGTTGTCCTTACGGAAGGTTCTCCCATTTCTACAGAGGAACCCTGGAGCTCTTTCAGAGTGACCATCGGGTTCTTAGTCACCTCCCTGACCAAGGCCCTTCTCCCCCGATTGTTCAGTTTGGCCTGTTGGCCAGCTCTAGGAAGAGTCTTGGTGGTTCCAATCTTCTTCCATTTAGTCTTGGACCCAGTTGCACAGGGAGGGGTTCAGTCCCAGGGCCCTGAGTTCAGTGATGAGCTTGAGGGACACTATGGTGTTGAAAACCGAGCTGTAGTCGATGAACAGCATTCTCACATAGGTATTCCTCTTGTCCAGGTGGGAAAGTGTGCAGAGCAGTGGCTATTACATCACCTGTGGATCTGTTGTAGTGGGTCCTGGTTGGCGGGCAAGGTGGAGGTGGTTCCCTGATTAGCCTCATGACGACATAAGTGCTACAGGGCTTGACCTGTCATTTACAGGGCTTGACCATCACTAGTCATGTACAGGGCTTGACCATCACTAGTCATTTACAGGGCTTGACCATCACTAGTCATTTACAGGGCTTGACCATCACTAGTCATTTACAGGGCCTGACCATCACTAGTCATTTACAGGGCTTGACCATCACTAGTCATTTACAGGGCTTGACCATCACTAGTCATTTACAGGGCCTGACCATCACTAGTCATTTACAGGGCCTGACCATCACTAGTCATTTACAGGGCTTGACCATCACTAGTCATTTACAGGGCCTGACCATCACTAGTCATTTACAGGGCCTGACCATCACTAGTCATTTACAGGGCTTGACCATCACTAGTCATTTACAGGGCTTGACCATCACTAGTCATTTACAGGGCTTGACCATCACTAGTCATTTACAGGGCTTGACCATCACTAGTCATTTACAGGGCCTGGCCATCACTAGTCAATTACAGGGCCTGACCATCACTAGTCATTTACAGGGCCTGACCATCACTAGTCATTTACAGGGCTTGACCATCACTAGTCATTTACAGGGCCTGACCATCACTAGTCATTTACAGGGCCTGACCATCACTAGTCATTTACAGGGCTTGACCATCACTAGTCATTTACAGGGCTTGACCATCACTAGTCATTTACAGGGCCTGGCCATCACTAGTCATTTACAGGGCCTGACCATCACTAGTCATTTACAGGGCTTGACCATCACTAGTCATTTACAGGGCTTGACCATCACTAGTCATTTACAGGGCCTGGCCATCACTAGTCATTTACAGGGCCTGACCATCACTAGTCATTTACAGGGCTTGACCATCACTAGTCATTTACAGGGCTTGACCATCACTAGTCATTTACAGGGCTTGACCATCACTAGTCATTTACAGGGCTTGACCATCACTAGTCATTTACAGGGCTTGACCATCACTAGTCATTTACAGGGCTTGACCATCACTAGTAATTTACAGGGCCTGACCATCACTAGTCATTTACAGTGCCTGACCATCACTAGTCATTTACAGGGCTTGACCATCACTAGTCATTTACAGGGCTTGACCATCACTAGTCATTTACAGGGCTTGACCATCACTAGTCATTTACAGGGCCTGACCATCACTAGTCATTTACAGGGCTTGACCATCACTAGTCATTTACAGGGCTTGACCATCACTAGTCATTTACAGGGCTTGACCATCACTAGTCATTTACAGGGCTTGACCATCACTAGTCATTTACAGGGCTTGACCATCACTAGTCATTTACAGGGCCTGACCATCACTAGTCATTTACAGTGCCTGACCATCACTAGTCATTTACAGGGCTTGACCATCACTAGTCATTTACAGGGCTTGACCATCACTAGTCACTTACAGGGCTTGACCATCACTAGTCATTTACAGGGCTTGACCATCACTAGTCATTTACAGGGCTTGACCATCACTAGTCATTTACAGGGCTTGACCATCACTAGTAATTTACAGGGCCTGACCATCACTAGTCATTTACAGGGCTTGACCATCACTAGTCATTTACAGGGCTTGACCATCACTAGTCATTTACAGGGCTTGACCATCACTAGTCATTTACAGGGCTTGACCATCACTAGTCATTTACAGGGCTTGACCATCACTAGTCATTTACAGGGCCTGACCATCACTAGTCATTTACAGTGCCTGACCATCACTAGTCATTTACAGGGCTTGACCATCACTAGTCATTTACAGGGCTTGACCATCACTAGTCATTTACAGGGCTTGACCATCACTAGTCATTTACAGGGCTTGACCATCACTAGTCATTTACAGGGCTTGACCATCACTAGTCATTTACAGGGCTTGACCATCACTAGTCATTTACAGGACAGATTTGTGACTTGTCCAGACAGTAGGACAGATTTGTGACTTGTCCAGACAGTAGGACAGATTTGTGACTTGTCCAGACAGTAGGGACAGATTTGTGACTTGTCCAGACAGTAGGACAGATTTGTGACTTGTTCAGACAGTAGGACAGATTTGTGACTTGTTCAGAAAGTAGGACAGATTTGTGACTTGTCCAGACAGTAGGACAGATTTGTGACTTGTTCAGAAAGTAGGACAGATTTGTGACTTGTCCAGACAGTAGGACAGATTTGTGACTTGTTCAGACAGTAGGACAGATTTGTGACTTGTCCAGACAGTAGGACAGATTTGTGACTTGTTCAGACAGTAGGACATATTTGTGACTTGTTCAAACAGTAGGAAAGATTTGTGACTTGTTCAGACAGTAGGACAGATTTTTGACTTGTTCAGAAAGTAGGACAGATTTCTGACTTGTCCAGGCAGTAGGACAGATTTCTGACTTGTCCAGACAGTAGGACAGATTTGTGACTTGTCCAGACAGTAGGGACAGATTTGTGACTTGTCCAGACAGTAGGACAGATTTGTGACCTGTCCAGACAGTAGGACATATTTGTGACTTGTCCAGACAGTAGGACAGATTTGTGACTTGTTCAGACAGTAGGACAGATTTGTGACTTGTCCAGACAGTAGGACAGATTTGTGACTTGTTCAGACAGTAGGACAGATTTGTGACTTGTTCAGACAGTAGGACAGATTTGTGACTTGTTCAGACAGTAGGACAGATTTGTGACTTGTTCAGACAGTAGGACAGATTTGTGACTTGTTCAGACAGTAGGACAGATTTGTGACTTGTTCAGACAGTAGGACAGATTTGTGACTTGTTCAGGCAGTAGGACAGATTTGTGACTTGTTCAGACAGTAGGACAGATTTGTGACTTGTTCAGACAGTAGGACAGATATGTGACTTGTCCAGGCAGTAGGACAGATTTGTGACTTGTCCCAAAGCTCAAGTCACTTGTACATGTTAACATCGGCGTATGATGCTATATTTTTACCGTAGAGAATCAGACATACTTGTATACTGCACTCTGTCTTTTGGCTTCTTTTCCTATTCCAACCTGTCTGAAAATACAACACTGCCCCTTTAAGACTCTCCTAGGAGGATGATTGGCCACCCCTTGGTAGCCTATAAGATAACAGAACACACATCTTACAGCAAAACAAACCTTGTCAACTTCTCAGGACCTGAACAACCAGGACCACAGCAGTAGGCAGTCCCTCCTTTAAAGCAGCCGGGGTTGCTGTGATACCTTGCTGTGATACCTTACTGTGGTACCATACTGTGGTACCTTACTGTGGTACCCTACTGTGGTACCTTACTGTGATACCTTGTACATAGACTGCTTACAGGGTAAGGAAACCTACGTAATTTTGTAATTTGGGTGAACTATCCCTTTAACATTAGATTTTAAACCTAACTTTAACCCTAAACACACTGCTAACCTAAACCTAACCTTAAACCCAACCAAACTGCTAACCTAAACCTAACCTTAAACCCAACCACACTGCTAACCTAAACCTTAACCACACTGCTAACCTAACCTTAACCTTAACCACACTGCTAACCTAAAACTAACCTTAACCACACTGCTAACCTAAACCTAACCTTAAACCCAACCACACTGCTAACCTAAACCTTAACCACACTGCTAACCTAAACCTAACCTTAAACCCAACCACACTGCTAACCTAAACCTTAACCACACTGTTAACCTAAACCTAACCTTAACCACACTGCTAACCTAAACCTAACCTTAACCACACTGCTAACCTAAACCTAACCTTAACCACACTGCTAACCTAAACCTTAACCACACTGTTAACCTAAACCTAACCTTAACCACACTGCTAACCTAAACCTAACCTTAACCTTAACCACACTATTAACCTAAACCTACATTTAACCACACTGCTAACCTAAACCTAAACCTAACCTTAACCACACTGCTAACCTAAACCTAACCTTAACCTTAACCACACTGCTAACCTAACCTTAACCTTAACCACACTGCTAACCTAAAACTAACCTTAACCCCAACCACATTGCTAACTTAAACCTAACCTTAACCCCAACCACACTGCTAACCTAAACCTAACCTTAAACCCAACCACACTGCTAACCTAAACCTAGCCTTAACCACACTGCTAACCTAAACCTAGCCTTAACCACACTGCTAACCTAAACCTAGCCTTAACCACACTGCTAACCTAAACCTAGCCTTAACCACACTGCTAACCTAAGCCTAACCTTAACCACACTGCTAACCTTATGCCTAAACTTAAAATAAACTTTGATTTTTACAATACAGACAATTCAGACTTAGTAGGAAGCGTCAGCCATTCTCCTCCAGAGAGGGACTGACAGAGAACACTGATCAGGATGACGGCAGAAAAATATCTGGATCATGACTTATGATAACACTCTGAGTCCTGACCTAGTCTCCTCTGCTCTGAGTCCTGACCTAGTCTCCTCTGCTCTGAGTCCTGACCTAGTCTCCTCTGCTCTGAGTCCTGACCTAGTCTCCTCTGCTCTGAGTCCTGACCTAGTCTCCTCTGCTCTGAGTCCTGACCTAGTCTCCTCTGCTCTGAGTCCTGACCTAGTCTCCTCTGCTCTGAGTCCTGACCTAGTCTCCTCTGCTCTGAGTCCTGACCTAGTCTTCTCTGCTCTGAGTCCTGTGTTCTGACCTAGTCTTCTCTGCTCTGAGTCCTGTGTTCTGACCTAGTCTCCTCTGTTCTGAGTCCTGTGTTCTGACCTAGTCTTCTCTGTTCTGAGTCCTGTGTTCTGACCTAGTCTTCTCTGCTCTGAGTCCTGACCTAGTCTTCTCTGTTCTGAGTCCTGTGTTCTCACCTAGTCTCCTCTGCTCTGAGTCCTGACCTAGTCTCCTCTGCTCTGAGTCCTGACCTAGTCTCCTCTGCTCTGAGTCCTGACCTAGTCTCCTCTGCTCTGAGTCCTGACCTAGTCTCCTCTGCTCTGAGTCCTGACCTAGTCTCCTCTGCTCTGAGTCCTGACCTAGTCTCCTCTGCTCTGAGTCCTGACCTAGTCTCCTCTGCTCTGAGTCCTGACCTAGTCTTCTCTGCTCTGAGTCCTGTGTTCTGACCTAGTCTTCTCTGCTCTGAGTCCTGTGTTCTGACCTAGTCTCCTCTGTTCTGAGTCCTGTGTTCTGACCTAGTCTTCTCTGTTCTGAGTCCTGTGTTCTGACCTAGTCTTCTCTGCTCTGAGTCCTGACCTAGTCTTCTCTGTTCTGAGTCCTGTGTTCTCACCTAGTCTCCTCTGTTCTGAGTCCTGTGTTCTGACCTAGTCTTCTCTGTTCTGAGTCCTGTGTTCTGACCTAGTCTCCTCTGCTCTGTGTCCTGACCAAGTCTCCTCTGTTCTGAGTCCTGTGTTCTGACCTAGTCTCCTCTGTTCTGAGTCCTGTGTTCTGACCTAGTCTTCTCTGCTCTGAGTCCTGACCTTGTCTTCTCTGTTCTGAGTCCTGTGTTCTCACCTAGTCTTCTCTGCTCTGAGTCCTGACCTAGTCTTCTCTGTTCTGAGTCCTGTGTTCTGACTTAGTCTTCTCTGCTCTGAGTCCTGACCTAGTCTCCTATGCTTTGAGTCATGACCTAGTCTCCTCTGCTCTGTCCTGACCTAGTCTTCTCTGCTCTGAGTCCTGACCTAGTCTTCTCTGTTCTGAGTCCTGTGTTCTGACCTAGTCTTCTCTGCTCTGAGTCCTGACCTAGTCTTCTCTGTTCTGAGTCCTGTGTTCTCACCTAGTCTCCTCTGTTCTGAGTCCTGTGTTCTGACCTAGTCTTCTCAGCTCTGAGTCCTGACCTAGTCTTCTCTGCTCTGAGTCCTGTGTTCTGACCTAGTCTTCTCTGCTCTGAGTCCTGTGTTCTGACCTAGTCTCCTCTGTTCTGAGTCCTGTGTTCTGACCTAGTCTTCTCTGCTCTGAGTCCTGACCTTGTCTTCTCTGTTCTGAGTCCTGTGTTCTGACCTAGTCTTCTCTGCTCTGAGTCCTGACCTAGTCTTCTCTGTTCTGAGTCCTGTGTTCTGACTTAGTCTTCTCTGCTCTGAGTCCTGACCTAGTCTCCTCTGCTTTGAGTCATGACCTAGTCTCCTCTGCTCTGTCCTGACCTTGTATTCTCTGTTCTGAGTCCTGTGTTCTGACCTAGTCTTCTCTGCTCTGAGTCCTGACCTAGTCTTCTCTGCTCTGAGTCCTGACCTAGTCTCCTCTGCTCTGAGTCCTGACCTAGTCTCCTCTGCTCTGAGTCCTGACCTAGTCTTCTCTGCTCTGAGTCCTGACCTAGTCTCCTCTGCTCTGAGTCCTGACCTAGTCTCCTCTACTCTGAGTCCTGACCTAGTCTCCTCTGCTCTGTGTTCTGACCTAGTCTTCTCTGCTCTGAGTCCTGTGTTCTGACCTAGTCTTCTCTGCTCTGAGTCCTGACCTAGTCTTCTCTGTTCTGAGTCCTGTGTTCTGACTTAGTCTTCTCTGCTCTGAGTCCTGACCTAGTCTCCTCTGCTTTGAGTCATGACCTAGTCTCCTCTGCTCTGTCCTGACCTTGTATTCTCTGTTCTGAGTCCTGTGTTCTGACCTAGTCTTCTCTGCTCTGAGTCCTGACCTAGTCTTCTCTGCTCTGAGTCCTGACCTAGTCTCCTCTGCTCTGAGTCCTGACCTAGTCTCCTCTGCTCTGAGTCCTGACCTAGTCTTCTCTGCTCTGAGTCCTGACCTAGTCTCCTCTGCTCTGAGTCCTGACCTAGTCTCCTCTACTCTGAGTCCTGACCTAGTCTCCTCTGCTCTGTGTTCTGACCTAGTCTTCTCTGCTCTGAGTCCTGTGTTCTGACCTAGTCTTCTCTGCTCTGAGTCCTGTGTTCTGACCTAGTCTTCTCTGCTCTGAGTCCTGACCTAGTCTCCTCTGCTCCGAGTCCTGACCTAGTCTCCTCTGCTCTGAGTCCTGACCTAGTCTTCTCTACTCTGAGTCCTGTGTTCTGACCTAGTCTTCTCTGTTCTGAGTCCTGACCTAGTCTTCTCTGCTCTGAGTCCTGACCTAGTCTTCTCTGCTCTGTGTCCTGACCTAGTCTCCTCTGTTCTGAGTCCTGTGTTCTGACCTAGTCTTCTCTGCTCTGAGTCCTGACATAGTCTTCTCTGCTCTGAGTCCTGTGTTCTGACCCAGTCTTCTCTGCTCTGAGTCCTGACCTAGTCTTCTCTGTTCTGAGTCCTGTGTTCTGACTTAGTCTTCTCTGCTCTGAGTCCTGACCTAGTCTCCTATGCTTTGAGTCATGACCTAGTCTCCTCTGCTCTGTCCTGACCTAGTCTTCTCTGCTCTGAGTCCTGACCTAGTCTTCTCTGTTCTGAGTCCTGTGTTCTGACCTAGTCTTCTCTGCTCTGAGTCCTGACCTAGTCTTCTCTGTTCTGAGTCCTGTGTTCTCACCTAGTCTCCTCTGTTCTGAGTCCTGTGTTCTGACCTAGTCTTCTCAGCTCTGAGTCCTGACCTAGTCTTCTCTGCTCTGAGTCCTGTGTTCTGACCTAGTCTTCTCTGCTCTGAGTCCTGTGTTCTGACCTAGTCTCCTCTGTTCTGAGTCCTGTGTTCTGACCTAGTCTTCTCTGCTCTGAGTCCTGACCTTGTCTTCTCTGTTCTGAGTCCTGTGTTCTGACCTAGTCTTCTCTGCTCTGAGTCCTGACCTAGTCTTCTCTGTTCTGAGTCCTGTGTTCTGACTTAGTCTTCTCTGCTCTGAGTCCTGACCTAGTCTCCTCTGCTTTGAGTCATGACCTAGTCTCCTCTGCTCTGTCCTGACCTTGTATTCTCTGTTCTGAGTCCTGTGTTCTGACCTAGTCTTCTCTGCTCTGAGTCCTGACCTAGTCTTCTCTGCTCTGAGTCCTGACCTAGTCTCCTCTGCTCTGAGTCCTGACCTAGTCTCCTCTGCTCTGAGTCCTGACCTAGTCTTCTCTGCTCTGAGTCCTGACCTAGTCTCCTCTGCTCTGAGTCCTGACCTAGTCTCCTCTACTCTGAGTCCTGACCTAGTCTCCTCTGCTCTGTGTTCTGACCTAGTCTTCTCTGCTCTGAGTCCTGTGTTCTGACCTAGTCTTCTCTGCTCTGAGTCCTGACCTAGTCTTCTCTGTTCTGAGTCCTGTGTTCTGACTTAGTCTTCTCTGCTCTGAGTCCTGACCTAGTCTCCTCTGCTTTGAGTCATGACCTAGTCTCCTCTGCTCTGTCCTGACCTTGTATTCTCTGTTCTGAGTCCTGTGTTCTGACCTAGTCTTCTCTGCTCTGAGTCCTGACCTAGTCTTCTCTGCTCTGAGTCCTGACCTAGTCTCCTCTGCTCTGAGTCCTGACCTAGTCTCCTCTGCTCTGAGTCCTGACCTAGTCTTCTCTGCTCTGAGTCCTGACCTAGTCTCCTCTGCTCTGAGTCCTGACCTAGTCTCCTCTACTCTGAGTCCTGACCTAGTCTCCTCTGCTCTGTGTTCTGACCTAGTCTTCTCTGCTCTGAGTCCTGTGTTCTGACCTAGTCTTCTCTGCTCTGAGTCCTGTGTTCTGACCTAGTCTTCTCTGCTCTGAGTCCTGACCTAGTCTCCTCTGCTCCGAGTCCTGACCTAGTCTCCTCTGCTCTGAGTCCTGACCTAGTCTTCTCTACTCTGAGTCCTGTGTTCTGACCTAGTCTTCTCTGTTCTGAGTCCTGACCTAGTCTTCTCTGCTCTGAGTCCTGACCTAGTCTTCTCTGCTCTGTGTCCTGACCTAGTCTCCTCTGTTCTGAGTCCTGTGTTCTGACCTAGTCTTCTCTGCTCTGAGTCCTGACATAGTCTTCTCTGCTCTGAGTCCTG
Source organism: Oncorhynchus mykiss (assembly GCF_013265735.2). Taxonomy (NCBI): domain Eukaryota; kingdom Metazoa; phylum Chordata; class Actinopteri; order Salmoniformes; family Salmonidae; genus Oncorhynchus; species Oncorhynchus mykiss. The sequence goes on along the minus strand of NC_048586.1, from coordinate 51,324,147 downwards.
TGTTCTGACCCAGTCTTCTCTGCTCTGAGTCCTGACCTAGTCTCCTCTGTTCTGAGTCCTGTGTTCTGACCTAGTCTTCTCTGCTCTGAGTCCTGACCTAGTCTCCTCTGCTTTGAGTCATGACCTAGTCTCCTCTGCTCTGTCCTGACCTTGTATTCTCTGTTCTGAATCCTGTGTTCTGACCTAGTCTTCTCTGCTCTGAGTCCTGACCTAGTCTTCTCTGCTCTGAGTCCTGACCTAGTCTCCTCTGCTCTGAGTCCTGACCTAGTCTCCTCTGCTCTGAGTCCTGACCTAGTCTTCTCTGCTCTGAGTCCTGACCTAGTCTCCTCTGCTCTGAGTCCTGACCTAGTCTCCTCTACTCTGAGTCCTGACCTAGTCTCCTCTGCTCTGTGTTCTGACCTAGTCTTCTCTGCTCTGAGTCCTGTGTTCTGACCTAGTCTTCTCTGCTCTGAGTCCTGTGTTCTGACCTAGTCTTCTCTGCTCTGAGTCCTGACCTAGTCTCCTCTGCTCCGAGTCCTGACCTAGTCTCCTCTGCTCTGAGTCCTGACCTAGTCTTCTCTACTCTGAGTCCTGTGTTCTGACCTAGTCTTCTCTGTTCTGAGTCCTGACCTAGTCTTCTCTGCTCTGAGTCCTGACCTAGTCTTCTCTGCTCTGTGTCCTGACCTAGTCTCCTCTGTTCTGAGTCCTGTGTTCTGACCTAGTCTTCTCTGCTCTGAGTCCTGACATAGTCTTCTCTGCTCTGAGTCCTGTGTTCTGACCCAGTCTTTTCTGCTCTGAGTCCTGACCTAGTCTCCTCTGTTCTGAGTCCTGTGTTCTGACCTAGTCTTCTCAGCTCTGAGTCCTGACCTAGTCTTCTCTGCTCTGAGTCCTGTGTTCTGACCTTGTCTTCTCTGCTCTGAGTCCTGTGTTCTGACCTAGTCTTCTCTGCTCTGAGTCCTGTGTTCTGACCTAGTCTCCTCTGCTCTGAGTCCTGACCTAGTTTTCTCTGCTCTGAGTAATCCTGTGTTCTGACCTAGTCTTCTCTGCTCTGAGTAATCCTGTGTTCTGACCTAGTCTCCTCTGTTCTGAGTCCTGTGTTCTGACCTAGTCTTCTCTGCTCTGAGTCCTGACCTAGTCTCCTCTGCTTTGAGTCATGACCTAGTCTCCTCTGCTCTGTCCTGACCTTGTATTCTCTGTTCTGAATCCTGTGTTCTGACCTAGTCTTCTCTGCTCTGAGTCCTGACCTAGTCTTCTCTGCTCTGAGTCCTGACCTAGTCTCCTCTGCTCTGAGTCCTGACCTAGTCTCCTCTGCTCTGAGTCCTGACCTAGTCTTCTCTGCTCTGAGTCCTGACCTAGTCTCCTCTGCTCTGAGTCCTGACCTAGTCTCCTCTACTCTGAGTCCTGACCTAGTCTCCTCTGCTCTGTGTTCTGACCTAGTCTTCTCTGCTCTGAGTCCTGTGTTCTGACCTAGTCTTCTCTGCTCTGAGTCCTGTGTTCTGACCTAGTCTTCTCTGCTCTGAGTCCTGACCTAGTCTCCTCTGCTCCGAGTCCTGACCTAGTCTCCTCTGCTCTGAGTCCTGACCTAGTCTTCTCTACTCTGAGTCCTGTGTTCTGACCTAGTCTTCTCTGTTCTGAGTCCTGACCTAGTCTTCTCTGCTCTGAGTCCTGACCTAGTCTTCTCTGCTCTGTGTCCTGACCTAGTCTCCTCTGTTCTGAGTCCTGTGTTCTGACCTAGTCTTCTCTGCTCTGAGTCCTGACATAGTCTTCTCTGCTCTGAGTCCTGTGTTCTGACCCAGTCTTTTCTGCTCTGAGTCCTGACCTAGTCTCCTCTGTTCTGAGTCCTGTGTTCTGACCTAGTCTTCTCAGCTCTGAGTCCTGACCTAGTCTTCTCTGCTCTGAGTCCTGTGTTCTGACCTTGTCTTCTCTGCTCTGAGTCCTGTGTTCTGACCTAGTCTTCTCTGCTCTGAGTCCTGTGTTCTGACCTAGTCTCCTCTGCTCTGAGTCCTGACCTAGTTTTCTCTGCTCTGAGTAATCCTGTGTTCTGACCTAGTCTTCTCTGCTCTGAGTAATCCTGTGTTCTGACCTAGTCTTCTCTGCTCTGAGTAGTCCTGTGTTCTGACCTAGTCTTCTCTGCTCTGAGTAATCCTGTGTTCTGACCTAGTCTTCTCTGCTCTGAGTAATCCTGTGTTCTGACCTAGTCTTTTCTGATCTGAGTAATGCTGTGTTCTGACCTAGTCTTCTCTGCTCTGAGTCCTGTGTTCTGACCTAGTCTTCTCTGCTCTGAGTCCTGTGTTCTGACCTAGTCTTCTCTGCTCTGAGTCCTGACCTAGTCTTCTCTGCTCTGAGTCCTGTGTTCTGACCTAGTCATCTCTGCTCTGAGTCCTGTGTTCTGACCTAGTCTTCTCTGCTCTGAGTCCTGACCTAGTCTCCTCTGCTCTGAGTCCTGTGTTCTGACCCAGTCTTCTCTGCTCTGAGTCCTGACCTAGTCTCCTCTGTTCTGAGTCCTGTGTTCTGACCTAGTCTTCTCAGCTCTGAGTCCTGACCTAGTCTTCTCTGCTCTGAGTCCTGTGTTCTGACCTTGTCTTCTCTGCTCTGAGTCCTGTGTTCTGACCTAGTCTCCTCTGCTCTGAGTCCTGACCTAGTCTTCTCTGCTCTGAGTCCTGACCTAGTCTTCTCTGCTCTGAGTCCTGACCTAGTCTTCTCTGCTCTGAGTCCTGACCTAGTCTTCTCTGCTCTGAGTCCTGACCTAGTCTTCTCTGCTCTGAGTCCTGACCTAGTCTTCTCTGATCTGAGTCCTGTGTTCTGACCTAGTCTTCTCTGATCTGAGTCCTGTGTTAACCTGCAGAAACGTTCCCCTCCAGCCTGTAGAGTCCTTTTATAGTTTTGCAGGTTATTCTGAGGGAAGCCAGTCCCCACGTCTGGGTGGTGTGCTCGGTGCTCTGCTCCAGAGAGATCTAACTCCTCTCATCCTCCTCTGATCCCACACTCCTATAGCCTAGTTAAACTCCTCTGTCTCCCCCATCCCACACTCCTATAGCCTAGTTAAACTCCTCTGTCTCCCCCATCCCACACTCCTATAGCCTAGTTAAACTCCTCTGTCTCCCCATCCCACACTCCTATAGCCTAGTTAAACTCCTCTGTTTCCCCCATCCCACACTTCTATAGCTTAGTTAAACTCCTCTGTCTCCCCCATCCCACACTCAGGGTAGCCTAGTTAAACTCCTCTGTCTCCCCCATCCCACACTCCTATAGCCTAGTTAAACTCCTCTGTCTCCCCCATCCCACACTCCTATAGCCTAGTTAAACTCCTCTGTCTCCCCCATCCCACACTCCTATAGCCTAGTTAAACTCTAGCAAGATAACATGGTAACTCTAGCAGGATAACATGGTAACGCTAGCAGGATAACATGGTAGCTCTAGCAGGATAACATGGTAACTCTAGCAGGATAACATGGTAACTCTAGCAGGATAACATGGTAGCTCTAGCAGGATAACATGGTAACTCTAGCAGGATAACATGGTAACTCTAGCAGGATAACATGGTAACTCCAGCAGGATAACATGATAACTCTAGCAGGATAACATGGTAACTCTAGCAGGATAGTAGCATTATTGACATGGTAGCTCTAGCAGGATAACATGGTAACTCTAGCAGGATAACATGGTAACTCTAGCAGGATAACATGGTAACTCCAGCAGGATAACATGGTAACTCTAGCAGGATAACATGGTAACTCTAGCAGGATAACATGGTAACTCCAGCAGGATAACATGATAACTCTAGCAGGATAACATGGTAACTCTAGCAGGATAGTAGCATTATTGACATGGTAGCTCTAGCAGGATAACATGGTAACTCTAGCAGGATAACATGGTAGCTCTAGCAGGATAACATGGTAACTCCAGCAGGATAACATGGTAACTCTAACAGGATAACATGGCGACTCTAGCAGGATAACATGGTAACTCCAGCAGGATACCATGGTAACTCTAGCAGGATAACAGCATTATTGACATGGTAACTCTATTGTGATAACATGGTAACTCTAGTAGAATAACATGGTAACTCCAGCAGGATAACATGGTAACTCC